>NC_091458.1:39845149-40145149 GCF_027789765.1 Dendropsophus ebraccatus | reverse complement strand
ATAAAATATTTGTCATTAAAAAAAAAACAAACACAATTGTGTTGTGTTTTAGTTCAGAGAGTATTCAGGATAATTAAAAAAAACATAGGATAAAGTCTTTTAGACAGCACTTCTGTGTCTAGGGTGGTGCTCACAGTAAGAAAAAATTCAACAATATTATAAAAGTTCAATCTCGGCACTCACCACAATGCTTCATAATTTTTATTGTGGAAAAAAGTCCATCACAAAATACAATGGCAACAGGACGTTTCGGCGTCAGTTGAGGAAGGCTTGATGCCGAAACGTCCTGTTGCTATTGTATTTTGTGATGGACTTTTTCCCACAATAAAAAATATGAAGCATTATGGTGAGTGCCGAGATTAAACTTTTTATATTTATATTACAAAAACATACTTTCTTCTAGAAACAACGCCACACTTGTCCATAGATTATGTCTTGTAAGGGGAAGGTATCAGTATGGGGAGTAAAGTAATGGTGCTAAAAAAGAAATCAAACTCACCTGTCCCTGACCCCCTATAGCTTATGGTGCCTGCTGATCTTAGGGGCATTCACAGGTTCAGTGCATAGTCTGTATATGGGGACAATGTGCTATGGAACAGCCTTCAGAACTCATCATTGATTATGATGCTGTGAACTCCGAAAGGAGTTGTCCAGTGTTAGAAAAACATGGCCACTTTCTTCCAGAGACAGCACCACTCTTGTCATTGATTCAGGTATGGTTTGCAATTAAGCTCCATTCACTTCAATGGAACTCAGTTACAAAACCTGCACCCAAACTGGAGACAAGAGTAGTGCTGTCTCTGGAAGAAAGTGGCCATGTTGTTGTAGCGCTGGATAACCCCTTTAAATTTTCACAACACTGTACTTACAATGAATGATGATGCTGGGAGTTACGAAGTCTGGTCCGTAGCACATTGTCCATGCATGAACTGTAATTATGAAACGTGTTGATGCCCCTTTAGACTGTCTCTGGTCTAACAGTGCCTTTACATAGAGAGATTTATCTGACAGATTTTTGAAGCTTAAGCCAAGAATGGATTTGAAAAGAGGAGAAATCTCAGTCTTTCCTTTATGACCTGATCTCTGTTTATATTCTGTTCCTGGCTTTGGCTTGTCGGGAAAATCTCTCTGTGTAAAAGCACCCTTACAGCTCTGTGTGCTCCTCCTCCATATAAATCTTTAAGAAGGCACATGAAAATGGAGATTCGGATTTAAAGACATAAGGAACACACTTGGTCATCCAAACATACTAATACTCTTTGCAGTACTGTTGAGGAAAACAAAAGTTTTAAAATCAACTGGTGTCAGAAAGTTATATAGATTTGTAAAATACTTCTATTTCAATAAAAAAAAGTCTTACAGTACTTATCAGCTGCTGTATGTCCTGCAGGAAGTGGTGTATTCTTTACAGTCTGACACAGTGCTCTCTGCTGTCGATGTCAAGAACTGTCTAGAGCAGTAGCAAATCCCCATAGAAAACCTCTACACGCACAGTGTCATACTAAAAAGAATACACCACTTTCTGCAGGACATACAGCGCCTGATAAATACTGGAAGACTTGAGGTTTTTGAATAGAAATAATTTACAAATCTGTATAACTTTCTGAAACCAGTTGATTTAAAAACAAATGTGTATATATATATATATATATATATATATATATATATATATATATATATAGATTTAACAGCATCAAATCTGCAGCAAATATGGTAGTGTGAATGTAACCTAACAGTTATAATACAATGTACAATTACTATTGTTAGACCAATTTGTGCAATGTCTTTAAACTTTCTATTAAGATTTTGCTTTCAATACACATTTATTTTTATTTAAAAAAAAGCTGTAAAGCAACTTAAATATATTTTTTAAATTGAGTGGATGGCCGCCATTTAATGGCAAATAATTGACGTTATTTTAAAACAACGCCCTTTGTTTTGAAATAACAGCTTTTATTTGCCATTAACCCCTAGACGACCCTGGATGTACAGTTATGCCTTGGATGTCTGTCCCCAGACGACCTTGGACGTAACTCTATGTCCTGGGTGTTTATCCCGCTATGAAGCTCGCTCCGGAACGTAGCGCGCTTCATAGCAGGTGGGGGCCGGTTGCAATCAGCAGCCGGGCTCTCAACGTTAATGACAGGCTGCAGCAATCGCGCTGCAGCGTGTTATTAACCCCTTAAACGCTGTGATCGCAGAGCAATCGCTGCATTTAAGTGTAAGTGACAAGAGCAGCTCCTTTCACTAACCGATCGAGACCCCCGCAGTGTGACTCGCTTTCACGGACCGCTGGAGGTCTCTTACCTTCCTCCATGCAGTTCGATTGGCGATCTGCTCATTGAGTCTGCCACAGGCAGGCTCTATCAGCAGAACGCCTATTACACTGATCAATGCTATGCCTATGGCCTATGGCATAGCATTGTACAGTGTTTGCAACCTGATGATCGCACGTAAAAGTCCCCCAGGGGGACGTAAAATGTGTAGGAAAAAAAAGTGAAAATGTTTTTAAAAATACCCCAAAGCCCCAATAAAAGTTAAAATCACCCCCCTGTCCCATTTTATAAATAATACATGTAAAAATAAATAAATAACATATTATATACCGTAGCGTCTCTAATTGTCCGATCTATTAAAATATAACAATCGTCTTTGCAAACGGCGAACAGCGTAAACGAAAAGAAGAAGAAAAGCACCAGGATTGCCGATTTTCTGTTACATTATATATATTAAAAAAAGTAATAAAAAGTGATCAAAACATCTGATCTACACAAATATGGTGTTACTAAAAACTAGAGATCATGGCGCAAAAAATGACACCCCATACAGCCCCGTAGGTGAAAAACTAAAACCGTTATAGGAGTCACAATAGGCCCATTTTATTAATAATTAATTGCAGGAAAAAAAAGTATTTCATTAAAAAAAATAACATAAGAGAATCTGTGTAGTCCTGCATATGGTTGTGTTCGGTCAGTTTTACCCTATAGTACATAACGTAGACTCAGGAACCCCTCAAAAGTTACCATATTTCATTCTTTTTTCCAATTTCACCAATTTCAATTTTCATAAAAAATATTTATGGGGTTCCATCATACATGTTATGGTAGAATGAAAGAAGCCATTACATAGTACACCTAGTCCTGAAAAAAAAAGCCCTTACATGGCTGTGTAGATAGAAAAATGAAAGTGCTAGAGCTCTTAGAAGGGGAGGAAAAAACGAAAACGCAAAATAAAAAAATTGGTCATTTTGAGCTTGGTCCTCAAAGGGTTAAATGGTGCCCATCATTCTTATTCTGTCTTTTTAATCTACTCCTGGTTTTGGTTTCAAAATACTGACCAAAATTCTGAGCAACAATACTGTGTGGGAACATAGCCTAATAATGCACTCTATTGAATACAACAGGAAATTGTCCTGCAGTGCACACGCAGTATACAACAACGGCCGCAATTGACTACGATTGCACAAATAATGAACATACTCATTATTTACAACCTGCTTTTGAAAAATAAGTCTTTTTTTTTTTAAATCTGTTGACATATTGTTTTATTTTCCCTCAAAATTATGTTTGTATTTAGCTTTTGTTCTGCTGTGTGTGAACCTAGTCTAACTGTAATCATGTCTGTGATGATAAGGAGGACACAGCAGGAAATATTTTATAACATAGATAGCAAAATTTAGGAGAAAAAAAAAAATACCAAAAATTATTTTAAAACTATGTTAAACATAAAAACGTACGTATTCTCTTTAAATGCTAATGTATATGCACATCAAAGTTAAAACAACTAACAACTATAACCTGACAAGCAAAAGCAATGTAAAAAAATGTTTTAAAAAAGTTATGTCTGCTGGAATGCATTGAAACACAAAATACATCCTAAATTGCAATACCACCTATGTTCATGTCATAAATCAATGGGGCTCCAGCAGTTCATTTTGATCTCTAAAAGGAAGACTTCAAGACCCCTTTCTCTTCCTCCAGTGCTAGTTATGCACATTGCATACTGCTTGAGAATAGCTTATTACTGCTGCTCTTGTATTTTTAATAATGGAGAAATAATATGTGATTTATTCATTCCCCGCCGGGTTGTGAGTATAGGTTAAGAAATCCACCTATACATATGTCATATAGATATGTCAAAAGATGACATCAATGGGGATTCAAGAGCTCAGATCAATCTTGAAAAGACCTCTCCCCGCTCGGAGGTTATCATCAGTGAATAGAGTATTTGGCTGTAGATATTCCTTCGGTGCTAGTTATGTGTGTTGCCTGTTATGTGTTTTGCATAGTTCTAGCGTATAACCCGCTACCGCTCTTCTTGTATTTTTAATAATATATTACTTATTTATTCCCCAATGTCTAATGTGTTTGAGTCTTTTACATCGGCTGACAGTTTTTCCCTGGAACCAGTTGAAGCATTACCCATAAAAACTAATATTTTTTGCAGCACTCATTATACCTCTAGTATAAATCATATAAGAAATATAGAACATGGCTTAATATATAATCATTTCCATTGAAGTTTTTTTTTTAATTTTTCATGGAGCGCATAGTGTCAAAGCAAATATTATACGTCTATTATTTTAATGTATATGCAATCGCTTTCAGTCACATTGACTATGTTACTCATGTTGGAGAAAAAGCCTGCGAGTGATGACATGGCACCTCCCAGAACAGTGAAATTCAAAGTAAAATGAATGATGGAGCTTCTGTAGCATGACATCACGTGAATATTGATATTTTTTTTACATTACTTATGAATGTCAAGTGTTTCTCTCAGTTTGGCTTTAGTCCAGTTCTTAAGTAACAATACAATTGTCATCTCTTGGAGCTTTGAAATACTGAACCTTTTTTTTTTTTTTTTTCTTTTAAATCTGAGCCCTCAATTCCACATTCCTGTGCAACGGAACGGATTATCGGAACTCCTGGGATCATACATCATTATGATGCCGGAAGGTCTGGAACAGTTTAAATCTTTGTGGTACTGTACTGACACAGCCATACAATTCCAATAATCCCTCCTTTCGTTGCACACCGTACATATACAGGGTGGTCCAAAAGTAGTTGGACAGTATGTGTAATAGGGTTATGAATTCATAACCCTGTTACACATACTGTCCACCTACTTTTGGGCCACCCTGTATATGGACTCTGCACGGAATGTGGGAATAAGGCCTGGGAAAGTGCAATGTAGGTTTAAAAACAAGTATCTAAAATATGTCATCATGTGACATCATAGCTGGTGGATGGACCATCACTACATTGTTTACTTCCCTCCATGTGATAGCCTATTTGATTTCTAACATATTAGTAAATCACTTTATTGACAAAAAATAAAATAAAATAAACTCCTTACCCTAGAAAAAAAAAAAGAGCTCTAAGATTGTAGCCACCAGGGGGCAGAATTACTAAGCCCAGCATTTTATAAGTCACTCTCATATAAAAGCCAGTACCATGTCAGCAGCGCCAAGTTTATTGAGCACATTTGAGGCACGTGAACGTATGCGGTGGCCTTAGAATTCATAGCTTGGGTCAGGCTTACATTTTAACCATACTTAAGCCTGTCAGGTTGTGTAGTGTCTCATTTTCGCTTTTGTTAGGTGAATTTGGAATTTTATATATGCGGTAAAGCAGTATGGGATGCTGTTGGCCGGGGTAGCTTTGGCTTTGTTGTGGCTGTTAGGTGGGTGTGGGTCAATTGGGCACTTGTCACGGTAGCCTGGAGTGTTGTTGGTATCCACTCCTGGTCAGACAAAACCTCTGCAGGTTTGGATAACCTAAGTGCAACCTGGTGTGTAGGTGCAGAATGATAGAGTCCAGTAGCTTAACCACAATAATGTCCGTTTACTTAAGTTCTTCAGTGCAATGCAAAATATGGCTTCAGCAACTGCAGGTGCAGGCAAGAGGCAGGAGAAGTTGTAACAGTAGAAGTAAGAATAGAGGAGCGTCTTGAGGGCCCTGTCTAATGTAGCTGTGTACTCTGCTGTGATAGCGTAGTTGAGAAGAGAAGAAGAAACTTGAACTCTTGTATCTGACAGCCTAAGTGTCAGATATCCGTCCTATAAGGGTAGTACAAGGCTCCAGGTCCCTGTGCTAAGTGAAGCAAACTTCCTGAAACCTTTCAGAAAAGTTCTGTCTTACAGCAGGACATGTAGTCAAGTTGCAGCTTTGTCCTGCTGGGGTAAGAACCATACTCAGGTATACTTCCCTGCAGGGCCGCTTTAACCATAGGGCCAATGGTGCACGTGCACCGGGCCCACTGGTTAAAGGGCCCCCCCCGACCAGGCCGGCCTTTGCTATGTGCGACCAATGCGGTCGCACAGGGCTCCGGCCGCCGGCCCTTCAGGGGGAGCGCCATCGGCATGGGTATGTAATCTACTTACCCATCCCGATGGCGCCCCGTGAGGCCCCCCCTCGCTGCTGCGCTTGCAGCAGCACTGACAGGGAAAGAGCCATTGGCTCTCTCCCTGTCAGTCACTCTTGTGACCGCTGCGTTCACTAGAGGCCGCACTCCCCTTCTAGCGTCGGCGGCGAGTGACGTCTTTACGTCGCTGCCAGGAGAAGGGGAGAGCGGCCTCTAGTGAACGCAGCGGTCCGGCCAGAAGATGCAAAGTGAAGAGGAACGCGGGGACCCAGGTGAGTATAAGTGATTTTTTTTTTATGTTATAAAAGCACAGGGGGGCTATACATATGGTGGGAGCATAGGGGGAGGAGCAAAAGGGGCCATATACCATGGGGGGGGAACAGGGGGCTATATACTATGGATGGGGGCTATATACCACTGGAGGAGGGGAGCACAGGGGGGCTATATACCACTGGGCTGGAGCACAGGGGGCTATATACCACTGGGGGGAGGAGGGGACCACAGGGGGGCTATATACCACTTGGGTGGAGTACAGGGGGGCTATATACCACTGGGGTGGAGCACAGGGGGGCTATATACCACTGGGGGGAGAAGGGGAACACAGGGGGGCTATATACCACTTGGGTGGAGCACAGGGGGGCTATATACCACTGGGGGGAGGAGGGGAGCACAGGGGGGGCTATATACCACTGGGGGGGAGAACAGGAGGGCTATATACTACTGGGGGGGAAGCACAGGACGGCTATATACCACTGTGGGGAGCACAGGGGGCTATATACTACTGGGGTGGAGCACTGGGGGCTATATACTACAGGGGGAGAACACACAGGGACACTATATACTTCTGGGGGAAAGTGCATAGGGGGCTATATACTACGGGGGGGAAGCACAGGGGGAGCTATATATTACTGAGGGCAGCACACAAGGGGTATATACTACTGAGGGCAGCACACAGGGGTCTATACTACATTGGGGCTGCACAGAGTGTCCTATATTATATAGGGACCTTACTACTATACTGGGGCACAGAGCATATCTAATTATTAAGGGACACATTAAAACTATAGGGGCACAGAAGGGTGTAACTACTATATAGGGGCACAGAAGGGTGTAACTACTATATAGGGGTACAGAGGGGTGTAACTACTATATAGGGGTACAGAGGGGTGTAACTACTATGTAGGGTTACAGAGGGAGGTAACTACTATATAGGGGTACAGGGGACCTAACTACTGTATGTGTTGGAGCCTAAAATGTTTCTCTGGCAGATTCTGGAGAGAGGATTCACAGTCGGGAGAGACATCAAGGTGGCCCATGCTGGATGGAGAAAAAAAAGAAAAAGTGACAGATCGGAGAAGACGCCCCATGTGAGTCTCTGGATGTAACTTCTTTCTGTTATAGGGTCTGTAGTGATAGTGGTCATGGTGTGGCAGTATTATGTAATGGTATCATTGGTGATATCCTATAGTTCTGTTCAGTGCAGTTTTCATGTAATATGTAATCACTGTATGGTGGAAATAGTGTCATACCTTATGTATAATACAGTGTGGGGGCACATTCAGGGCATTATACTGTGTGTGGAGCACCGATTCTGATAACGTGCGGGGGGGGGGGGGGGGGGGGGGGGGTTGCTGAAAGGGAAGAGGGGGGGGGACCACTCTTGAGGTTTGTGCACCGGGCCCGCCAATGTATTAAAATGGCCCTGCTTCCCTGTATCTTGTAAAGAGTATCCCTGGTGTGGACAAGGTGACTAAACCTCCAAGTGATTGGTATGGCTGTGTAGTGCAAAGAGAAAAGGAAGAGGATAGGCAGAAAGGTGAGGGGAAGAAGGCTGCACCTGTGATTGGACACAAGAACATGTGACAAACAGTTAACCCAGTGCATTCCTTCTGTGGGGAAAACACAGAATACACTTTAACCATATGCCGCTGTAGGAACCTGGAACGAGTTACTTTACTCATGTGCAATAAAACTTAGTAGCACACCTGTGCTGATACACTTGGCACGGTGCCTGTTCAGTCCAGGCTGGCACTGTTCATTTCAGCACTTTCTTTAGCACTATGCCATAGTACAGGGGTCCTCAACTGGCGGACCGCGGTCCGAACCCGAACCGCGGAGGCCAGCTGTCCGGACCCCTGGTCAGACCTCCCAACCGCCCCGGCTCCCATGTGTCCCTCTCCCCACTGCACTGCCTCCCGCCCCATAGGTGTACTGTCCTTAGATGTCAGTACGCCTGTGGGGCTGGGGGCAGTGTCGGTCCGGCCCTCGGCTTATTCGCGCTCTCTGGGGATGTCCCGGGGATTCCCCAGCAGAGCGCGCACCTGTGAGCTCAGTGTATGCCGCCGGCCTGAACTCCCCGGAAGTACAGGCCAGCGGCATACACTGAGGTCTCTGGTGCGCACTCTGCTGGGGAAACCCCGGGACATCCCCAGAGAGTGCGAATAAGCTGGGGGCCGGACCGACATTAGAAAAGAAGAAGACAGGTGTGGCGGGGGAGCGAGGTGCTAGGTGAGTTGTGATTTGTTTGTTTTTTTGTCTCGGGGCTATATACTACTGGGGGGGGGTCTGTATACTACAGGGGGGAGCTTAAGGGGGTCTATATACTACAGGGGGGGAGCGCACAGGGGGGCTATATACTACAGGGGGAAGAAGGTCACAGGGGGGCTATATACTACTGGGGGGAGAGGTCACAGGGGGGCTATATACTACAGGGGGGAGAGGTCACAGGGGGGCTATATACTACAGGGGGAGAGGTCACAGGGGGCTATATACTACAGGGGGGAGGTCACAGGGGGACTATATACTACAGGGGGAGAGCACACAGGTGGGCTATATACTACTGGAGAGAGCACACAGGTGGGCTATATACTACTGGGGGGAGCTCACAGGGGGCTATATACTACTGGGGGAAGCTCACAGGGGGCTATATACTACAGGGGAAGAGGTCACAGGGGGGTTATATACTAAAGAGGGAGAGTGCACAGGGGGACTATATACTACTGGGGGAAGCTCAGAGGGGGCTATATACTACAGGAGGAGAGGTCACAGGGGGGCTATATACTACTGGGGGGAGCTCACAGGGGGCTATATACTACAGGGGGAGAGGTCACAGGGGGGCTATATACTACAGGGGGAGAGTTCACAGGGGGGCTATATACTACAGGGGTGAGCAAAGGGGGCTATATACTACAGGGGGAGAGGTCACAGGGGAGCTATATACTACAGGGGTGAGCACAGGGGGCTATATACTATAGGGGGAGAGGTCACAGGGGGGCTATATACTACAGGGGGAGAGCGCACGGGGGCTATATACTACAGGGGGAGAGCTCACAGGGAGGCTATATACTACTGGGGGAGCAACAGGGGGGCCAGTTTTCCCAGTAATAAGCATCAATTATGTATGTAAATAGTTGAACGTTTGTGAAAAGTAACAAAACACGTTTCTTATTGATGTTTAGCTCAGACCTTCACCTGACAAAAGACCCCGGTAAGTGGACTTTCACTAAAAGTTGTTGAGTACCACTGCCATAGTATATCAGAGACGAGTAGTATATGTGAGGACTGCTGGCAAACACACATCTCTGGTCCTGTTCCCTGAAGTAAAGAAAATGAGAAATAGCTGAATACCATGGAGGGGACTCTTATAACAGCAATAATTGACATTTTTTTATGATTCGAATTTATAATGACCATGGAAATATAATAGATTTGTCATTATTCCTTTTTTTTTTTTTTTTAAAGGGTAACGATCAGCAGGTTAGAAGCACCTAACCTGCTATGTGCCTTTAACACATGGGGCGCAGAGGATGAAGGCAAGTTTCTTTCCTTCATCCTCGGTGCCATTTCCGTGGTGTCAGCAGTTTCATCTTTATGCTAAGAAGGAGTTTTGGTGCACTGGGGGCGGGACTACCACTCCCAGTGCACTGATTCAGCCCCGGCTGGTTTGCTTTGCTAAAATTTATTAGGAGAGATGGGCCGGCCATGGGTGGATTGGTGCACTAGGAGTGGTAGTGCCATCCACAGTGCATCAAAATGCCTACTTAGCATAAATATTGCTAAAAACTGCTAATTGTCAGGAATCTGCAGTGCCTGGTGTGAACTGGGCCTGGTGTTTGCTTTTGTGGGCCACACCTGATTGCTTCTCAGCTTCCGGCAATGCAGGAGTTAAGCTGAGAAGCTTTTGGACTTGATTATGCACCTGTCTTGTCTCTATGATTGAAGGGTTTTCCCTGCCTGTCTGTAACCTGATAGATCAGAGCGCCGGTCCAATGGGGATCCGGACCGGGCTCTTGGTCAGCATAAAACAAAGCTGAGTCCAAGCGCTGGCTATTAGGTTAACTCCCTGGTCCCAGCTTTCCTGTTTTCTCCTGCGATTCCTGTTCCTAATCCCTCTGTTTGACTCGTTATCTGACCTCCTGCCTGACTTTTTGACTATCCGATTGTTTACTGATTCTGTACTGCGCTGCCTGTTTGGATTTGACTCGGCCTGTTTGACTATTCTTTTGTGTTTGTTTGTCTGTCTTGTTCCGTGTGCACGTATTTAGCTTAGGGAACATCTACGTGGTTGTCCACGGCCACCCAGGGCCAACTGAGGCAAGTAGGCAGAGACAGTGGGTGGGTTCAGACCTAGGGCCCATTGTCTTGTCGTATCTGTACCTCCCTGTCCTGACACTAATAGCACTGAAACGGCACCAAGGATGAAGGTAAGAAACTTGCCTTCATCTTCAGTTCCCTGTGGGCTATAGGGAGATATCAGCAGGTTAGATTCTTACTATTCCCATCTAGGGTAGTTATTCCCTGGTTAGAGCATATGTACAGTATAGGGCATAACTGAGAACAAAATCACAGGGGGTTGACCATTGGGGCTTAGTTACACCCTTTCGGACCCCTCACAATCTCCCTACCCTTTGCATACTGTAGATAGGAAATAATTACCCCGGTTGGGAATACCCCTTCAACTTTCCTGAAAACTGAAATGTTTAAAAATATGTAAAAAAAAATAAAAAAAAGTTCTAACTGCAGGTAAGAAAAAAAGCTGAACTTGCAGACATTGTTGGCTTTTAAATCTTTTGGAGGGTCAGTAGGAATATGTATGATTATATCCTGTCAGTATGTGACTGGCTATAGACATTTAAAGGCAATTACAACCTATTGCACACTAGAGAGATTTCCATACTGCCTACACCTTGTCCAAGCTCTGCATAAATCTGAACAGTACAATAAAGTGAAAAAGACCTGGCCATTCATATTTAGTGCTTCTGTGTAGGCTCACTAGCTGCGATTTATAACTTCACCGACTCGGGTAGTAAAGAAGAGAAATAGGACTTCATAAATCTGTCCATTATTGAAAATGTCAACGCCAGAACCACAAGTGAAAAGGACAATGGGAGAGAACTCCTTATGAAGGGACTTGACCTGAATGAATGTTATACTTTACTTAGGGATTTGGGGCTTATAGTATTCCTGGTATTTTCTTTTGTCTTTAGTTGTTTAAATACAGACGCCAACAACTTTATTTAATAACCCCCGCGCATTCTTTGCTTTTCTATGTGTTCTTCTGTCAGTGTGTATTTTTCACACATACTAAGCATTCGAGGGCGTCAATGATATATAAGCCGTGACGAGAAATGGTGGGATAACATTAACTGATGAGATGCTATTAGGGGTTAGAGGTGCATTCTATGTACATCTCTGACATTGTATGTACAAAAACTATTCAGATAAATTCAGAAAATGATGAGGAACAAGACGAAAAATTCTTAAGCTGGGTAAGCCAATAATCAATATGTCTTGAAGAAATATAAAGGTTGGTTCAAGCACTCCAAGTGTGGTTAAAATCCAAAAATATTATCTTACATATTAAATATCCATGTTAAAAATAGTACAACTAGCGGGTGCGCGCTTAATCATGATCATGATTAAATGGGTCTTTCACCAAAAAGTGTTTTTTTTAACCCTTTGAGGACCAGGCCCAAAATGACCCAGTGGACCGCGGCAATTTTCATTTTTGTGTTTTCGTTTTTCCCTCCTCCCCTTCTAAGAGCTCTAGCACTTTCAGTTTTCTATCTACAAGGCATGTAAGGGCTTGTTTTTTACAGGAATAGTTGTACTTTGTAATGGCGCCTTTCATTCTACCATAACATGTATGATGGAATTCCAAATATATTATTTATGAAGATATAAATTGGTGAAATTGAAAAAAAGAATGCAATATTGTAACGTTTGGGGGGTTCCTGTGTCTACGTAATGCGCAGTCACACTGCGGTGGACCCGATTGGTAAGTGACAGGGGACTCCCCCTGTCGCTTACACTTAAACGCTGTGGCGTTTAAAGAGTTAATGACACGTTGCAGCGTGATCCCTGCAGCCTGTCATTAGCGGTGAGGTGCCGGCCCCCACCTGCTATGAAGCGCGCTCCGCTTCGGATCGCGCTTCATAGCAGGAGAAACACCCTGGACGTACAGTTACGCCCAGGATCATCTGGTGACAGACTTCCATGGCGTAACTGGGGTTAAATCAACTTGTGGCAGAAAGTGCCAGAGATTTAAAATTTACTTCAATTGAAAAATCTCCAGTCTTCCTATACTCATTATTAGATATTTTGCTTGTATATCATCTTCAATGTATACCACATTATTTGTTGTTGCTTTTCCTTAAAAAAAAAACCCTTAATAAAAACTATTGAAGCAGAAAAATCTCCAGTCTTCCAGTACTTATCAGATGTTATATGTTCTGCAGGAAGTGATATTCTTTCCAGCCTGAAGAGCCGGAGAGGTTTTCTATGAGGATTTGCTACTGTTCTGAACAGTTCCTGACATGGACAGAGGTGGCAGCAGAGAGCACTGTGTCAGACTAGAGAGAGAATAAATCACTTCCTGCAGGACATACAGCAGCTGATAACTACTTGAAGACTTGAGATTTTTTAATAGACGTAAGTTACAAATCTCTGGCACTTTTTGGCACCAGTTGATTTGAAAGAAAAAGTTTTTGCTGTGCAACTACTTTAAGCACACAGGCGTGAAAGTGTTAATCTTTTCCGGCAATATGAGTTGTACTATTTTTAACATGGAATTTTTGGATTTTAACCACGCCTGAAAATTACGGCTGGCCTCTATAGGATCCGTGCACCCTGCTGAATAAACTGTGCCCTCTGTAAGGAAGGAGAGGTGAGCTGACTTATATTCACTTTTCTATTGTTAATCAATCTATCTATTGCATTATCTATCTAGGTGGCCCCCACTTGATTCCAACCTGTTTTTGCAGAGAGAAATGAAGCTAGTTTAGAGTACTTCAGTCTAGAGTCTCTGCTAGGCAGAGGTTGTCTAAGGGTGGTATTACACGGCATGATTATCGGATTTGAACGATAATTGTTTCGTGTAATAGCAGGCAACGATTAAACGAACAATGAGAAGACGTTGATCGTTTGATAGAGTCTGGACCTATTTTCATTGTTGAACGTTCACAAATCGTGTAATAATGTGTTGTTCAGTCGTTCCCTGGTCTATCAGCCTGGAAAGGACAAGCGCAAGAACGACCGTAAGTAACGATCATCGTCTTGTGTAAAAGGGTGAACGATTAGGATTGGTCATCATAGCAATTGCTTGCGATCATTTATTGTCAATGGCTGAAAAATTGTCTAGTGTAAAACCACCCTAAGCGTGCAATGACATTTTTCACAGCCTTTTAAACTAAGAATCAGATGTTTGTTCCCTTTAGAAATAAGAGGGCCAGTGTTATTTATGGCCTCTCTAGAAGACATTTGTGGCCTGTATGCTAGATGGGACAGGTATGATTTTCTTATTTTTGCAGCCAGCATCAAAGTGTTTTTGCCTAGTGTAACTTGGGACTCAGCTTCTTCTGCAAAGAGAGGATTCTACGTCCTGGAGTGTCTTTCCTACTCCATTTTAAAGGAATTCCAAGAGAATTGGAGATAAAGAGGAGAAGAGAACCTGTGGGGAGAGGCTGTACAGGAATCCCTTCCCACACCTAATATCTTTCAGGGCTTCAGGCCAGGCCTAGAGACTTTGTGACTTTACCATTACACAAAGGACCCACACACCGCAGTGGGTAATGCAAATGAGTTCTACTGTATATCGGGTGTAAGCCAATCAGTGAAGAAGCAGAGGATTACCTAGAGATCTAGAATAGTATATAGATTATTTCAGCCACAGCACCACCACACACTGTCAGCCTCTGGTCTCCCTACTCTCCCAGGTTTCTACGGCAACACAGGAAATACCCGCTCAGCTAATCAGTGACTGCAGGGGTGTCCCGCCTCTGTCACTGATTGGCTGAGCGGGCATTTCTAAGCAAGGCTATGACGTCTTCTGCAGTCACTGACTGGCTGAGCGAGTAGTCCCCGTGGTGTTGTGATGACACAGGATCCCTGGAGATCCTGGAGACTGGTGGGTGACCGTGAGGGGCAACAAGATGGGTAAGCATCGCTTCATTATTATGTTGCCACCCTGCCTGCATTTTACCTTTGCTCAGAATACCCCTTTATTATGTTGATGGTATGACTAGGCAGTATAACACTATAAGATTCTTGCGTATTCCTTGCATAAATCAGGTTTATATTTGAAGACAGCAAATTTCTGGGTTTCCTTTAAATGAGAAATGTTGGAACATCTAAGTTTATGACAGGAAAGAATTTCAAATACTGTGACCAAATTAAATGTTCTCTTTAAAAGGGAAATACAGTATACATCCATCTGATATATCACAGTGATACATCTGAAGTTATGAGGCTTCTTCAATTACAGAAGCCGCGGGGGTCTGCGCTTGTGAACCTTCTACCAGTAACTTCTTCTGATGTGTCGCTGTAAAATGTCAGAAGATGATTGTAAGCAAGAATAAACAGGTAGCTGTATACTACAGATCAGCACAGCCGCCTCCTCATATACTGGGCAGTGTGTGGGCAGTAAAGAATTACTCTCGCTATTTCTCCATTTATACATTACTGCGGTGAAGAACAGGCATCTAATGGAAGAGAAAAATTACCTTTTCCAATTATTTTACAAAGTAACAGGAATAAATACAGAGTAAAAGACTTGGGAGACAGATAAATTGTAGTTGACACTTATAGAAAAATGATGCTTGGGGCAGTCATCAGGTTTCTCACAGCGCCACCTAGTGACCACAGGTAACCATACAGCAACAATGAATTGCTCACCTCTTCAAATCAGAGAATCTACATGCGCCAGATTTCTTGTAGAATTTCTGCAACTGGAAATTCATTTTATACAGGTAAATGAGGTTGTTTGTGCAGCATGTGCCTGGATTCCTGCAAATTCAATTCCGATGAATAGGGCAGTCGCAAAAATCTACATACCATGACACTATTGTGTTCATGACACCAAAATTACCAGGAAGACTTGAAATCCAACCCACATTTCATATTTTCAATTTTTATTTTCAGTGTTAAGTTAACATTTAGACTTCATTTGTAGTAACATTTTATACATTTATATGGTACAACATCATTCAATTGCTACTAAAAATGCTGAAAACTGTCAGCTACATGTGACTTTAGCCTAATACTAACCAAATGGGTGAGATAAAGCCCAAGTTGGGAGCCTGAAATTGAAAATTGAAATTGCTGTATACCAAGCAATGTATTATGCACATTGCCTACATGCTAAGAATTTACACTGGTATTTTGGTGAATAAATAATAATAATAAATAATATTTTTCTTTTTCTAACTTTTCTAACTTATAACTTTGTTTCATATCTTATAACTTTTATAACTTTATGTATAAATAAAATTACATTTTCTCTAATAAAGTTTAACATTTTACAGGGTTGCTCCCTGCTGCCACTAATGTCTGTTTTGGGAACTACAGGGCTGCTTGAAGGCGTACTCCAGTGAAAATCTTTTTCTTTTAAATCAACTGGTTTCAGAAAGTTATATAGATTTGTAATTTACTTCTATTTAAAAATCTCAAGTCTTCCCATACTTATCCGTTGCTGTATGTATTGCAGAAAATGTTGTTTTTTTTTTTTTTTCAGTTTGACACAGTGCTCTCTGCTGCTATCTCTGTCCAAGAGAGGAACTGTGCAGAGCAAAAGCAAATCCCCATAGAAAACCTCTTCTGCTCTTGACAGTTCCTGCCATGGACAGAGGTGGCAGCAGAGAGCACTGTGTCAGACTGGAAAGAATACACCACTTCCTGCCGTACATACAGCAGCTGATAAGTATGGAAAGACTTGAGATTTTTTAAATAGAAGTAAATTACAAATCTATATAACTTTCTGAACCAGCTGAGTTGAAAGAAAAAGATTTTTTCTGGATAAACCCTTTAAGCATTTACTATACAGTACTAGCGATGCTGAACCTCCAAAGATGTCCATTCTAATGCATGTTAGCATCAGAATAGACAGATGTCTATGTCACTAAACAGTCGCACAGCTTCTGAAGACTCTTCCACCAACCATTTGCCACTTATATAACTAGTGTTTTATTATATTGTAAAAAAAGACTTAAAGGGACATCTCTCTGCAACAAACGTTTAAGTGCACCATCTTATGTAAGAAACCATTTTTCATAATTGTTTCAGAATTTACTTCCCATAGGTACGACTCTTAGCTGTTATTGTCAGTAAATTGACATATTTTTTTTTGCTTTGGTTTAGCTTATTTCTATAGAAAATATTAATCTTTGTATTCATTATAGAAAAAATTTAACTTTTATTGATACAAGACCCTAACTAATCAGTGACTCTGCCCCTAAACGGGCGACCCCGATCACCAGCCTTACCCTACGTGAGCCTTTTTACACTGTAATCATAGGGGACTGGCATGGAATTCACAGAGAAAGGGTTAAAATGTACGGCTGGTAGTAAACCTTACAGAGTATATACCATTGATCTGGCAATGCTCCTTGCCATCAGAGATAAAAAAAAATACATTCTACCCAAAAAAATACAAAAGTTCCAAAAAGTACAAAAGACAGTACCCTATTACTACTTATAACTGAAATAATAGTGTACTGTATATGAGAACTTTTGTATTTCTGGAGTGGATCATGTGCTGTAAACAACTTAGTTTAGGCCTTAGGCTATGTTCACACTATGTATGAGACTGGCCGTTCCGTGACACTGCTGGGTCACAGAACGGCCGGTCTCTGAAAAGATCATCCCGGCTGTTACTGCAGTACCGGACGGATGATCTTTAGCGCCGCAGAGTTTAGAACTCCCCACAGCACACTATGGAACGTGCGGCCGGAGCCGCTCACTTCACAGTGTGCACTAACATTGTTTTCTGTGGCCGCTATTCAATGAATAGCGGCCGCAGAAAACTGACATGTCTATGTGTATACGCTGCGGCTGGGTTCTCATAGACGGCAAGTTAACGTATATTTAACGTATATAATATTATATTTATATTTATTATATTTATTATATTATATTTAACGTATATAATCACGGCCATTGTTGAAATGTACAACAGCCGTAGTTTTGCGAAAATATAAGTTGTGTAAACATAGCCAAACCGTGTAATATTTAAAGAAACATGAGCTGATATATGACCTGAAACCCCCACAGACTCCCATAGACAAGTGCACCTTACTATACCCACTGGTTTAAATCTGGAATTGTCCTTCTTTTGCATAGACTGGATTATTCCGACACTCTGGCATACATATAGGAACGGGCTCACTCACTGCGAACAGCAATTCTCATCATAGCACAATATTTCATCTACTCTGACATAGGTTTAGGAGTTGGAATGTGGCAGCGCAAACACAATGAGGAATAGATCATTATATACGCTGAGAGCCACATAACATTATGTCACATAAGCATATGTCAACTGCTCAAGATGAATGACATTAGGAGAATTGGACATTAGAGCTATTTTTATTGGTAATAATAATGATTCGGCTCTGCCATGCGGCTGTAAAAAAAATAAAAATAAAATAGTTTCCTGGAGATATAAAAACACATTATTATAAATTGTATATATAGAAAAAAAGAGAATGTAAAATATTCAAAAGAATTTTATAATTTCTCGCCATTGCTCCAGCATTGCTGTATCCGAACACGTATCATAACCTCCTATAAGAGGGACAGCCGTAAATCATGCGCCCTTCACGGACATGTCAACCTTAGCCATGATAATAAAGAAGGTTGTGGCCAACACATCAACGTGCAGACATAAATACAGATGCTGAACCCAAACAGCAGAGTTCCAAAGTATATTGAGAAGTTTCTTTTTTTTTTACCATTTTGACATTTTGGGCATTTTATTTAAATCCCTGGAAAACTATTTGAAGTGGCTATTAATATGACATAAATTTACCGACATACATGCAATAGGCAACCATAGGATTCCATTCCAGGGTTATAATAGTGTGGGAGACTTTGCTTTTCTATCCAGGTTGGTTAACAAAATTAATCTGTTGAACAGATTTCAAATTATTCTATGGCCTCCAGTAAAGGGGTTTACCGATTGCTGTACTCAACTCTTGCTGGTGGCTCCATAGAGAATGACTAGAGCCGCAGGTCACGTACCACACCCGCGGCTGTATTCAAAACAAAGGAGCCAGGGGCTGATCTGGAGATCACCAAGGGGCGCAGAGGTCAGAGACCCCCACAATCTCTTACTTATCCCCTATCCTGTGGATAGGGGACAAGTCAGTTTCAGTCAGAGAACTCCTTTATGTTTGGCTATCCAGGCATCATGGGAATTGTAGTTTTGCAACAGCTGGTGGGCTGAAGGTTCCCCACCCCTGAATTAAGTGAGAACACTATGGGGCAGATTTATCATACGCCATAGAAAAGGCACAAATCTGCGCCTTCTCTGTGACATAAGCTCCGGTCTTGGTAATTATGGCAGGGTGAGTGGGGGGCAAGACTTTATTTAAGATTGTCATATGAGTACACCGGTCTTTATAAAGGTCCCTCTATTAACAGTATCAGTTAAATAGATGTCATTGAACATATGTCAATGTATACCTGATCACCTAGTGTTGCAATTGTGTCAGTGTTTTCAATTAAGTGCTGACACTGTCAGATTGTGTAGGTAGATGGCAAGTGGAAGGGTATTCTGGCTTTAAAGAATAGACTGCCATGGGGGATTGAGAGGGAAGAAAAGAAAATGCTCTGGTAGCTCTTGGTCCAGCATCCCTGGCAGAAGTATTCCAGCACTTACTGCACACTATGGCTAAGACATAGCATCCTGTTCACAGTGTATAGTGATGTCTGTAAAACTAATACTTATAACATAGGACCTGATTTCTATGAAATGATGTTTTATACGGATTACAAGTACTTACTAAAGCACACATGACTTGAGAGCTGTTTGGTCCACTTTCCATTTCCATAAAGAAAATGGTACCTGCCATGTTGTCTGTTAAAAAAAACTGGAATCGATGCAAACTGACATGAACGGAAACAAACAGGGATCCGTTGAAATCCATGCGATTAGTTTATTTTCATTGTACTGTTGCCAGATAAGACAAATGGAAAGTAGACAGTGAAGACAAACGCAGGTGTGAACCCAGCCTAATGGGACTCTTATGTTCCATCCATTAAGTTCAACTATAATCTTAAAGGGAGAAGCATCTAATCTGCTATGTCCCTGTAGCGTTACCTTGATTCTCAGCACAGTTTTTGTTAAATTTGTAGATTACTCCCTATGCAAATGATGAAGAGGAGGGTGGCCTCCTCAAAACGCGTAGCTGAATGCAAGAAGAACTTTTTTTCCTACCAGAACGTGGAGTCAGTGTCTAGTAGCATTGAAGAAACCCAGTGTTCCAGACATTCGACTCCTGGTCCAGACAGATTGTGTTAGGAAAGCCACCTCTTTTTCCACTTTTTCTTTGTGCTAACCCTATGGAAATTAGACAGTTTGGTGCACTGGGGGTGGGGATGAACCTGTCTGGTTCGCCCCTCCTAATGGACATGAGAGGGGCGGGGTGTGCTCTGCAGTGACATCACCCTGGCGCTCATCACTGCAGAACGCTAGATGAATATACATCAAAAGAGGTTGGCTGGCGGACACATAAGTACACTAAGGGTGCTAGCTCCGCCCCCAGTGCACCAAACCGCCTCATTTGCATAGAGAATAGACTACAAATTTAACAAAAATGGCGCTGGGGATCAAGGTAAGGAAACTACCTTCATCTTCAGCGCCCTGTGCAGTATAGGAATATAATGTGATGATCCAGAAGAAGCTAATAGAAACTAATACAGTGTGATAGAATGACAGATATTAAATGAAATGGGAAGGCCACTTAAAAAAAAGAAAGAAGGGAGCAAAATTCATTTATTTATTTACAAGCTGCTCCATGTGAATTTGGCCCACTTTAGAACCTCAATGTATTGTAATGTTCCCATCCTACCAGTCATCTTCACGTCATACATTTTGTTTAGGTAAAATGGAGAATTAAATGAATGAAATATACATGGATAAAAGCAAAGGTAATGCTGTATTATATTCAGCAGATGCTCCCAGTGGAAATATCCATAAAGCTTGGTGTAGCAGAGCAGTAAATATTCTGGCACTGCAATGTGTGACATTATAATGCGGGATGAGTGCTCTGCAAAATGTCAGACATCAAGACTTGGGAAGGAGATGTTGTAAATACATGACAAGTGTTTGTTCTGTTATTTATTGTGGAGCAGGAATGTAGTATAAATCCCATAATCTGCTTTTCTCTGGACTTTTGAACCTGCGCTGGAACTGCCAGTTCATCTAAATATTTTTTTATGCATGTTTATTGAATGGATAGTCAAAGCTTTCCAACCAGAACTGCTTTCAATTAATCTTTATCCACAATGCAGCACTGGCACCCCCCCACCAGCAGAGCCAATTCATAACTTGTGTCCAAAAAGTACAAATAGTCATATGAATCAATGGTAAATGTGAAGACAGAAGATTTTAAAATGTATTTTTTGGTAAGTGGCATTGTCCTTACCTTTCAGCTGTGGTAAAAAAAAACAAAAAAAAAAAAACAAACATCCTAAGTAATAGAGTACATAGTAAACTGGGAGGAGGGAGATGCAGCTGCAGTTTCTTTTTCTCTCATGCTGTAAGAGGGCAGTCATCTGATCCTCATAGGGTGTTTGGCACAGAGGTAAATTCATGCTAGGCAGAGATTGTGCACATAAGATAATGGGCCTCATTGCTAACATATTGTTGTCATCAAATGTAATAGTTTTTCCTTGTTTTTTTTGTATTCCCCTATCTACTACAGTTGTCTGCCAAAAAAATCTCTAAAAACCAACACCCTTTGGGGGAAATTATGGGCTTTGCGCCTATTTTTAGGTGAATAATTGGATTTTTCACTCATTTTTGGTCTAAGTTCTATTTATGAACCAGTATTCGGTGAGTGAATATTTTTTAGATGCAACTTTTTTTTTTTAAATCTGCCTGTTTTGAGTATTCACCCAAAAATTCACATAATCCAGGATTAGCACCCCCAAATCATTATTTGCGGCTTTTTAAAAAGTTTCAGAAACAGGTGCAGGCCTACGTCTGGTCAGTACCAGGTAAATATGCTTGCGCAAATTTGTATTTTTGTGACAATTTGTGCTACTTTTTACTTAGATGCATTCACTATGGCAGTGCTACATTTTAATAAATCAGTCACAAGATATTGGAAGAAAATATCCACCAATTATCATTAGAAGAGTCACACACATTAGACTCCTTAGTAAATGTCTCCCTTTGTGCTTTAAAACCGGTGTGCATTAATAGCAAAACCGAAGACGTGAGAAGTGTAATAAAAATGTAATATGCACTTGATGGTGAGCAGGCTGTCAGAATCATTTCAGGTCCAGGTATTTAAAGGGGTACTACATTGAACAAAAAATGTTTTCTAAGGAACTGGTTTTAGAAAGTTATACAGATCTGTAAATTTCAAAATCTTAAGTCTTCCGGTACTTATCAGCTGTTGTATGTCCTGCAGGAAGTAATGTATTCTTTCTAGCATGACACAGTACTCTCTGCTGCCACCTCTGTCCATGATAGGAACTGTCTTGAGCAGCAGTAAATCCCCATAGAAAGCCTTTACTAGTCTGGACAGTTCCTGTCACAGACAGAGGTGGCAGCAGAGAGCACTGTGTCATACTGGAGAGAATACACCACTTCCTGCAGGACATACAGCAGTTGTTAAGTACTGGAAGATTTGCGCTACTGAGATTTTAAACAGAAGTAAATAACACATCTGTGTAACTTTCTGACACCATTTGATAAATGAAACAATTTTTTTACACCAGAGTACCCCTTTAAATCTGACACTGATAGCACCTATATAACAGTGATCCAAGTAACCCCAGATACAGTCCCCATAATTCCAATGTGCATTTCCTCATAGTTACCTACAATCCCGTAAATAGTATCCTTGGGCAGAGCACCTTGGAAAGAAGAACAATGGGAAAGCTGGGTTCTTTTTCCCACCTCTTCCATGTATGCTCCTTTAAAAAAAAAAAAGAGATGTGAAAATTTATAAACTTAAAAATGTCAATAAAAAACTCCTGAGAAGTAAGAAGCTGGAGTCAGATACAGTCGTTGACTATACAAAGGCATATGGTAAAACTTTATAAATGGGTTTGCACTTGAAAGTAGTATCAACTACCCACAAAGCAAATTTGTAATGTTCCAGTTCAAGAACTGAACAATTGAAATTGGCAGAAACATACAGGATATTGTTATTGTGGTATCGATCCAGGGTGCTATGAAAAGCTAAATAGAAAATCAAGGAAGTGAGTCACCGTATAAAAATATAGTGTTACCAATATAAAAAATATAATTACTTTTTCAAGAGGTTGCAAACACTTGGGGTATATTTTAAGTTTCTGCTGTTCCTCTGAATAGTTCTTTTCATAATCAAACAATCACATAATGTACCAGGACATAGATTCAGATCAATCCATAGAACAACAGCATGTCAGCGTTAGTTATCAGAATAGACTAATGGCACCTTATATAGCATCCCATGGCTACAAATCAGACCATAACTTCTATTTCCTGATGATCATTTGAAGAATAAAACATAACCTGATTAGTTGCTGTGAGTGAATACCAGAATTTTTAAAATCTGTATTACTTTTCATAGAGAGGCAAAGAGGGCTTGTAAATCTAGACTTTATAGTTCATGTTGGGCACTTTCTGATATTTAAGTATATTTGGGCTCTCACTCTTAGCTGGTTATGGCTTATTGTTGTTATGCATGTCAGAGCTAGTCCTACCAGGCCATCTTTCCCTGCCTTTTAGGCTACGTTCACACTGCGTATGTTTCCGTCCGTAGTGCTGACCGCGAATATACGCACGTAGTTTTGAGGTTGATGCGTTCACTGGGAAGTATACGATATACGCCCGCACAATGCACACTACGAAATGTTGAAACTCACGGCCGTGGATTTCCATGCGGTCCCGTACGGAGTACTTATTCCAGCCAAATTGAACTTGATTTTTCGATCAAAAAGGTTCTGTGAGTTTTATTGGGCTGGGCGAAGATTTCCAAGTAAATGACCTGTTTCAGATTGCTACGAAAAAAGCTAGGGAAGCATAACTGTACTACGGGCGTATGTTCGCGGTTCGTACGCATCCGGCCGCATGTCGCTTATTCCCACGCCCGTAGTTTCAGTCGCACATGTACGGCGGCGTACGAACTACGGCCGGACTCATACGCAGTGTGAAAATAGCCTCAATGTGTAAAGTTTACTATTGCTTTAGTATGGCCCTATGACAACCACACCTGTTCACGCTTCTGCATCTTCCATCTTCCATCCATAAGGTACGATGGAGGATGCATGTTCAGTCAAGAGTTTTTTAGTATCTTGCTGTACATTTGTCTGAACGCAGCTCTATTCCTCTGCTGTGGTAATTGAATCTCCACCACACCCAACTCTTCTCCTGCTTAGTTTCCTCTGGCCTTTACACAGTTAAACTGAGTTTTTCTTCTGTGATTGACTTTTTTCCTTGTCACTCTTGTTTCTCCTGCTTCTTTCTGTGTGTGGCTGTGATGTCAGGGACCAGTCCAGTCACACCTGGGGAGGGTTCTTGACATCCTATAAACAGTTCACTAGCCTCTGGTTCTTGCTATTAGCCATTTTTGAGTGTGCTGGCTTTTTCTCCCATCTTTTATATCTTGTGTATTCTGACCCTCTGCTATTTCTCTTGACTATTCTCCCGATTCTGATTTTGTACTCCATTGACCAAATCTGATACTTGGCTTGTTTACCATTCATATTCATTTATTTGTCTTGTCTGAATTTTGTGTTTACACCTTTGGCGCAAGGAGGGCACATTGCCCAGTTGTCCACTACCACTTAGGGTAGTTGTGGCAGGTAGATAGGGACACCTAAGTGGGTCTAGCATCAGGGTCTACTGTCCGTGTCTTCCCATTTCCTCTTGGTTGTACGGCAGCAGCTGTTAGCATTACAGGCCCATGCCAAGTTTTTGTTGTGTCTAGTTTTAGGTTATACAATAATCCCTCAACTTACAATGGCCTCAAGATACAAATTTTTCAACATACAATGTTCCTTTTTTGACCATCGTAACTTGAGACCAGACTAAACATACGATGCTACAATCAGAATCTGCACTTGTAAACTAGCTGATCGACTAAATAAAGTGGCCATTTTACTGATAAAACCCCAGTATTAGTAAAGTGCATGCACTGATTGGCTGTCTGGTATCTCCTCTCTACATTATAATGTAATACTACATGTCCTGTGCTTCTCTTTACCTGGGCCATGATGAGTTGCGCCTTTGGGCACCAGGTGAGGCCGGCTTCATTTTATTTTTCTGGGACCCTGTGTGATCTGTACAAAACCCTGAAAATGCTCCAGGCGCCGTTCGGGCCGGGGCTAAAGCACAGGAGGAGGACCAGCCCGCCCCCAGTGGGAGGGAATTCCCACCCCTCTATGACGCGCCTCCATTAGAATCAATGGAGCAGC
The DNA here is from genome assembly GCF_027789765.1 of Dendropsophus ebraccatus. Taxonomy (NCBI): domain Eukaryota; kingdom Metazoa; phylum Chordata; class Amphibia; order Anura; family Hylidae; genus Dendropsophus; species Dendropsophus ebraccatus. Next base: position 40,119,877 of record NC_091458.1, on the reverse strand, counting down.
ATGATAAAGGGGCGGGGTTTCCTCCCACTGGGGGCGGGTCGGCCTGCCTCCTGTGCTTCAGTCCCAGCTTGGTACCTGTGACTAGAACGGTGATGTAGTTATTGTAATAAAAAACAACTTTTAAACTTGCAGCCCTGTGTCAAATTGGCGTGGCCTAAAGTGTGTATGCGGAGCCGAGCTAGAAGAAGACGCCGCAGGAACCTGGTGAGGTAAGTTCCTGACAGGTGCCTTAACAATCCAGATCATGTACAGTGTTCACACAGGTGATGAATCAGAGAAATTGTTCTAGGGGCATTCCTAATGATGAAGAGGGTGGAGAGGAGGGATGGAGAGGCAGTGCAAGCCTAGGGCACAGACACTCTAGGCCACGGCAGTTTGACACAGGGCTGCAAGTTTAAAAGTTGTTTTTTATTACAATAACTGCATCTCCTGCCGAACGGACCCCAGGACAGATCTAAAATTAAAAGCCGCTATCCGAAGGTACAAGTGGTTTGGGAGGGTCAGATTGTGGGTAGAGTTGCTTTAAGGCTGATTTGTGCTCTGCTGCCATGTGCTGACTTTGTCTTGTCCAGTCTATCAATGAGGTTTTTGAAAAGTTTCTCCAGTGTATTGTTCCCTTTAAATTCTTTATTCCTTTAGTTTCTATTGTTCTGTTCAGTATTTATTATTTGCACTTTATCTGAGAGAGCTACTCTACTTATTTCTTTTGGCTAGTGACATCTAATGGCGAGCTGCCGTTTGTTTCTGCATCTGACATTTGATACAAACTTTATGAATTTTGTGTCATAATTGGTCATAATGTTTAGCCTTACCATAAGTCCTGGGGGTATCTTGAATTTTAGAAACCATTGTTCAGATTCAGGAAATCCAACTGCTAAAGGTTCTCCAATCTAGTGATTCATCAATGTTGTTACAGTCTTCTATAATACTGGACATGAATGAGATTTAGAAAGCCAAATAGACTTTAAGCTTGTGAACATAAAATAAATCGATGCTGTAAGGACCTGTAAAAAAAAGCACCCATAGTCTGCTACAGATCCATTTTGTATCTCAATGGGTCTGTAATTATTTACATATATACAGAATCTAACATGCTCCTTTATATGCCATACTATGGAGGTGTCCTGTAGAATTTCACCGATAGAACTAAGGAGAAAGACTCCTCACTCCTAGATTAAATAAGGCAAACAGTTCTTGTTCTTGCGTTACTCATTTACACGGTCATCAATATACACCCTGTCTATCAAACTAGAACATTGCATACAAATCACTCCACTTCTAGACAAGCCCTCTAAATTATATTTTCCAGATTGACTGAAATGTCAGACTTGCAGGATAGTGAATTGCTGTGAATGAAGCTGGTGTTTGCACACTGCTGAGACTATTATTGGAGTAAGGGACTGGAAATTAGATAATGAACTGGGAAGCACATGATGATATCATGGATGTCAGATGAAAGCACTTGGACATGGATCACAGAGATTTCCCTAATTTTCTCTTTGATTTCTCTTGTAGCAATTGAATAATAATAAAATACATGTAAAATGACCTTGGTTTATATCTGTATCTTGTGTCAACACGAATATGAAATGTGACAACTAGGGGTCAGATGATGAAAGAGTCTGATCTCAATAAAGGTTAAAATGAGAATTTCTCCTTAAAGGGGTACTTCAGGGGATTGTATCTTTTTTTAAACTGGTTTTAGAAAGTTATACAGATTTGTAAATTATTTCTATTTAAAAAATCTCTAGTCTTTCAGTACTTATCAGCTGCTGCATGCCATGTACAAAGTGGTATATTCTTTTGGTGTCTGACACAGTGCTCTCTGCTGCCGCCTCTGTCTGTGTCAGGAACTGTCCAGAGCAGGAGAGTGTTCTGTGGGGATTTACTACTACTCTGGACAGTTCCTGACATGGACAGAGGTGGCAGTAGAGAGCATTGTGTCAGACTGGAAATAATACACTACTTCATGTAGGGAATACAGTTATTGGGGGAGATTTATCAAACATGGTGTAAAGTGAAACTGACTCAGTTGCCCCTCGCAACCAATCAGATTCCACCTTTCATTCCTCACAGACTCTTTTGAAAATAAAGGTGGAATCTGATTGGTTGCCAGGGGCAACTGAGTTAGTTTCACTTTACACCATGTTTGATAAATATCCACTGATTGGCCGGGCGGGAGAGCAGTACGCCGGGACCCGTGCAGCGAGGACAGGTAATGTATACAGAGCGGGAGCGGAGCAGGATGCGGGCGGCAGCTGAAGGGGTTAAGCGGCCGGCAGAATTACATACACGCAACGGTCGTTCAGACCGCTGTGTGTATGTAGTGAAAGTGATCTGCCAGGACCTACCCAACTCGCAGTGTTAACTCTGCGAGTCTGTACGTGTGAAGCTACCCTTTAATATTTTTTTGTTGTTTATTGACCCACACATAAGTAGTCTGCATGAGATCTATGAGGCAAGTGATTGCAGTGTATTTGGAATATCATTGAGAGCGTGTGTCATCCAAAATAGTAAACAGCAGGAAGGATTGGAGCAATGCCCAGATGAATTTAATGTATTAGCACCCTAACAGGCTATTTATCTCAGACAACTCCTTCAACGTTTCCACCTTCTAATAAAAATGTTATGACTCTGCTCATATTGTCCCATTCTACACAGGAAATCTAACAACGTATAGAAAACTGGAAATGTCAGCCTACTGTTTCTACAAAATAGACCAAACAATAAAAAAAATAGTATAACCAAACCTTTGTATCCCAAAAGGACACATTATTTAAAGCGTAACTGTAATTTCAGGGCCATTTTTCTGAAAACATTAAATATCAACAGTACAAGCGATTTTAAGGAACTCTGTAATAGGTTTTATGTACTAAAACAGTTTCCTTCTGTACTGAAAAAGCAATCTCCCAGCCTCCCCCCTCACATCAAATGAAGCAGGATTTCTGTCTCCATTATGTGGCTATGGAGAGGGGAGGGGCTGTTAGGAGTGACTGAGCACGGAGCAGTCCTGCACAGCACAACACCCTGCAATCTTCTCTCAGTAAGTTCATAGATAAGCACTGACCTTTCTGACAGCTGAATTTAGCGTTTTAGGTGCCCAGAGAGTCTACAAACAGCTGACCTTCATGTCACCTCTTCCTGCTCCCTCATCTCCCTCAGCCCCTCCCCCCTTCATAGGCTTACAATGGAGAGAGCAGAGCCCGTCTTCACTGGCTTCTCTGTAATGAAGACGTGTTTGCCTGATAATGCACAGATAAGAAGTCAGGGGGGGAGGCTGGGAGATTGCTTCTTGAGCACAGAAGGAGGCTTTTTTGGCTGATGAAACCTATTAGAGAGTTTCTTAAAATCGCTTATACTACTGATTTCTGCAATAAAAAAAAAACATGACAGTTACGCTTTAAGTAATTTAAAGAGTTTCTTACATGAAGACAGTCCATTTCCATATGCATCTTAGGGCATTGGACATCAATGAAGTCTTAATTATAAACTGTCTGGTCCTAATAATAAAAAAATGATACATTTCAGTGCATTTTAAGCAATAATGTACATGAATGCAGAACAGAACACAGATAAACCTGACATCCATTCATTTTTTTCTCTGTGCAAAGCAGAGTAAAGTTACTCAAATTTCTATTTACATTAGAACGGGGATTTTATTTTTCAAGTTGAAATTAAATATTTTTAGAAAATGAAAGCAAATATTCTGCTTATCTTTCATGCTCTGCTGCCTCATAAGTTATTACCGCTATGTTTTCATTGTATTTGAATTACATTCTAACAAGGCCTATTTTATTATTCTGATGTAATGAATCAGAGAAATCTTTATTAATGCTTTTGATTAACGGTTTTTCTTGTGTCTATGGTAACTGATGTATATACATATTTGTTCTAAAGACAAATGGGCTGAAAATGAATGAAAAAATAGATCATAACATGTGAATTCATTATCAAACAATAATATTCAATAGAATCATTTGAATAAAGCTGAAATGTAAAATTTTGTGGCTGCCAGCAAATTAAATCCAACATTCAGTACATTCACCTTAAGGCTATGATCACATGACGTAAGAGACCGTCCGTTCACATGATGTAAGAGACCGGCCGGTCTCTGCAAAGATCATCCCGGCCGGTACTACAGTACCGGCCGGATAATCTTTCCAGCCGCAGTGTTCTGATGCGGGCGCATCACCGAGCAGTGGATCTGGTTATTTCTAACAATGCTGAGCTGGTTGGGGATGTCACTGTTCATGAACACCTGGGTAATAGTGACCACAATATAGTGACTTTTAGTTTAAAGTGTAGAAAACAAAGACATGTTGGGAGGGCAAAACATTTAATTTTCCTGGGTTAAGGGCTGAACTTCAGGGCATAGACTGGGAGCGGCTGCTGTCACATACTGATACAGCTAATAAATGGGAAATCTTCAAATCCACATTAAAGCGTAACTGTCATGTTTTTTTTTATTGCAGAAATCAGTAGTATAAGCGATTTTAAGAAACTCTGTAATAGGTTCCATCAGCCAAAAAAGCCTCCTCCTGTACTCAAGAAGCAATCTCCCAGCCTCCCCCCCTGACTTCTTATCTGTGCATTATCAGGCAAACACGTCTTCATTACAGAGAAGCCAGTGAAGACGGGTTCTGCTCTCTCCATTGTAAGCCTATGAAGGGGGGAGGGGCTGAGGGAGATGAGGGAGCAGGAAGAGGTGACATGAAGGTCAGCTGTTTGTAGACTCTCTGGGCACCTAAACCACAGGATTCAGGTGTCAGAAAGGTCAGTGCTTATCTATGAACTTACTGAGAGAAGATTGCAGGGTGTTGTGCTTTGCAGAAATCCTCGGTGCTCAGTCACTCCTAACAGCCCCTCCCCTCTCCATAGCCACATAATGGAGACAGAAATCCTGCTTCATTTGATGTGAGGGGGGAGGCTGGGAGATTGCTTTTTCAGTACAGAAGGAAACTCTTTTAGTACGTAAAACCTATTACAGAGTTTCTTAAAATCGCTTGTACTGTTGATATTTAATGTTTTCAGAAAAATGACCCAGAAATGACGGTTACGCTTTAAATAACTGTACTGCCAAATATATTCCTATGGGTAACAAATATAAACGGTTAAAATCAAATCCCACATGGCTTACAACCGAGGTTAGAGGGGCTATAAATGAGAAAAAAGGGGCATTCAACAAATATAAATCAGAGGGGTCAGCTATAGCCTTTAAACATTACAAAGAAGTCAACAAAACCTGTAAAAATGTAATAAAAGCAGCAAAAATTCACAATGAAAGGCAGGTAGCCATAGACAGCAAAAGAAACCCCAAAAAATTCTTCAAATATATTAATGCAAAAAAACCAAGGTCAGAGCATGTAGGACCCCTAAATAATGGTGACGGGGAGTTAAAGGGAACCATTCACCCCGTGGCCCCGGCAGAAACTGACATACAGTGACATAAAGGTCAATATACTTACCACATCGCTCCTGGTCCCGTCCTGGATCCCGTTGTTGACACAGAGAAATCGCTGATTCTTCTTCTCGCGCCCATTATGGTAATGAGCGCCGCCGGGCCCGAAGTCCAGCCTTCTCCCCGCCTCCGACACTTGATTAACGCCGGGTCTTCTTCCTCCTCGTCTTCTTTCTTCTCGCCGGATCCTGCGTAGGCGCCGTGACAGTCGTTTTCGGCACATGTGCAGTTCACAATTGAAGCCGCTCCGCAGCTTCACTGTTTACTGCGCGTGCGCCGATTGTCTCGAGCACGTATCTTGTTTACCGCGCAGGCGCAGAAGAGGTGACGAGACCATCGCAACGGCGCCAGCACGGGAATTCCTCAGAAGACTGAAGACGTCAATCAAGTTCCAGGAGGCGTGGATGGGCGGCGACGAGAAGAGGACCTCATGAATAAGTTGGACTCGTCCGTCGTTTCCTATGGACGTTGGACTCATCTCAGCTCATTACCATAATGGGTGCGAGAAGAAGAATTGGCGATTTCTCCATGTCAACAACGGGATCCGGGGCAGGACCGGGAGCGATGTGGTAAGTATATTGACCTTTATATCACTGTATGTCAGTTTCTGCCGGGGGCCACGGGGTGAATGGTTCCCTTTAATAACTGCGGATCAGGAGAAAGCGGAGTTACTTAATGGGTTCTTCAGTTCTGTATATACAAAAGAAGAGGATGGAGCTGTGGTGGGTGGGGCCAGTACTAAGGTGGGTGGGGCCAGTGCTGCTAACACATGTAATGTACTGAACTGGTTTACTATAGATATGGTCCAAGATAAATTAAATAAACTCAATATAACCAAAGCTCCAGGGCCTGATGGATTACACCCCAGAGTTCTTAGGGAACTCAGTTCTGTAATTTCTTTACCCTTGTATGATATATTTAGTGATTCTTTGCTGACTGGTATTGTGCCGAGGGACTGGCGTAAGGTAAATGTAGTGCCGATCTTTAAAAAGGGCTCTCGAACTTCCCCAGGTAACTATAGACCCGTAAGCTTAACGTCTATTGTGGGGAAGCTATTTGAGGGGCTTATAAGGGACTACATCCAGGAATATGTAGTGGCTAATAGTATTATAAGTGATAACCAGCATGGTTTTACTAAGGACAGAAGCTGTCAAACCAACCTAATATGTTTCTATGAAGAGGTAAGTAGAAGCCTGGATGGCGGCGCGGCTGTGGATATCGTGTACCTGGATTTTGCAAAAGCGTTTGACACAGTTCCTCATGGACGTCTGATGGGTAAGTTAAAGTCTATCGGTTTGGAAAGTTTAATGTGTAACTGGATTGAAAACTGGCTTAATAATCGTACCCAGAGAGTGGTGGTCAATGATTCCTACTCCGAATGCTCCCCGGTAATAAGTGGTGTACACTTTATAGCAGTGATTTTCAACCAGTGTGCCGTGGCACACTAGTGTGCCGCGACACATGGTCGCTGTGCCGCGGGGAAAGTTCCCCAAACTATGGTGCCCCTGTGAAACAGGAGAAAACAATGGGGGAGAGAAACCTGGGGATGGCGGAGAAACAGGGGAGAGAAGCAGGGGGGGAGAGAAACATGGGGATGGGGGAGAGAAACAGCGGAGAGAAGTTTGGTGGAGAGAAGCACAGGAGAGAAGCACGGGGGAGAGAAGCACAGGAGAGAAGCAGGGGGGAGAAGTATGGTGGAAAGAAGCACAGGAGAGAAGCAGGGGGGAGAAGTATGGTGGAGAGAAGCACAGGAGAGAAGCAGGGGGGAGAAGTATGGTGGAGAGAAGCACAGGAGAGAAGCAGGGGGGAGAAGTATGGTAGAGAGAAGCACAGGAGAGAAGCAGGGGGGAGAAGTATGGTGGAGAGAAGCACAGGAGAGAAGCAGGGGGGAGAAGTATGGTAGAGAGAAGCACAGGAGAGAAGCACAGCGGGGAGAAGAAAACAGGCCCAGGTTTCACACTGAGTTAGTATAAATACATTTAGAATCTATATTATTAACTATATGTATAATATGTAATGTTTTAGTGTAATTTTTTGCCATTTTAGTTGGTGGTGTGCCCCGGGATTTTTTAAGTATAAAAAGTGTGCCGCGGCTCAAAAAAGGTTGAAAATCACTGCTTTATAGAATGGTAGTTTTTAATTTAATAGAACCGGAAGGAATAATAGAAGAACAAGTGGATTTGTGTATTTTAGTGCTGGTAAATGTCAAAACTGATACAGCCCCGGTGTTTATTTTCCCTAAGGAAAATGCGGAAAAGGGCAATTTTGTTTACATGTAAATAATATCCTTAGAAAAAAATAGCACCTAAAGTATTTCAATTACATGAAATGATATCTTCTGAAACATGCTGCCTAAAGAGGATCTGTCACCACTCCTGGCCTGTCTGTGTTTGCAAAAACCTGCAATGGCCATGAAATAACAATCCTGGATCACCTATTCTTACAACTGATGAGCCGCTCCTCTGTTAAGACCTTATTACACGGGGTGATAATTTGCCCAATCAGGCTGATTCAGCAGATTATCGATCCATGTAATAAAGACAAAGGCCAGCCTAAGAAAAGGCAGATTGGCCGATCATTGTCATCGGCCACCATGTAATAGCAATCCGTGGCCGATGGCTGATGACTGTGTAAAAAAATAATAAACTTTATATATATCTGTCCATACCATACCTGACCTGTTCTCCTAGCTTCTGCCCACTGTTCATAGCCACAGCTGCAACTTCATAGACGGATCCTGAAGTGACAGGCCGCTCGGCCAATCACTGGTCGATATGGGACACTGCTGCGGGCAGTGATTGGCTGAGTAGCCTGTCACTTCAGAGATGGTGACTGCAGTCAGTGGGCTGAAGCTAGGACGACACCGGGGAGCATGGACAGGTATGTATAAGGTTTACACCTTATACATACCTGTCCATATAATTTTACACTTATTGCAAGTGCTGCACAGACATCGCTAGTGAAACTGTATATGCTACACGATTATCGAGCCTTATAATAGTATCAGTAAGCGAGTGCCGATCTAGCAGAGGAACAGCACATGACAGAGCTATAAGAAAAGATGTTCCAGAATTGTTGTTTCATGGGGATGTAGTAGAGCTAAACCAGAGGTGAGAAGCAGTGACTGGCACTGTCAGAATGGAACCAGCAGGGGATAAGCAGCAAGTGCAGCAGTCCGAAAACATTTAAAAGCTGTCACTTTAAAAAAAAACTTTTGACACTTCTCAGAGATTGCCAGAATGAGCTGCAAAGTGCGTTCTCCTCCCAGCTCAATGCACATGACCTATTGTAAGTCAATGACACTGTCTCATATCGTGTACACACAAAGTTGAGAGATAAACTCCCAACCACGCTCTTCTTTCTACTCGTTCTAGCCATCGCTCAGTGTCTAAAACAACTAGATTAGAGATGAGCGAACTGGGTTTGGGTTCGAGTCCATCCGAACCCGAACGTTCAGCATTTGATTAGCTGGGGCTGCTGAAGTTGGATAAAGCTCTAAGGTTGTCTGGAAAACATGGAAACAGCCAATGACTATATCCATGATTTCCACATAGCCTTAGGGCTTTATCCAACTTCAGCAGCCACCGCTAATCAAATGCCGAAAGTTCGGGTTCGGATCGACTCGAGCATGCTCCAGGTTCGCTCATCTCTAAACTAGATCCCAACATCTTTACAACTTGTCAAAAGTTTTTCTTTTTAAAGTGACAGGTACCTTTTTAAATGTAGTCACATATTTCCAGAAAACCCTTCTCATGTGTGCATATTTTTTTCCCATTGCAGGTAAATGGGGAGCACAAGCGCCCATTGACATGATTACTGGATGTATCTCTATCTCACCTGTCTCTTCCTCTTATACAATTTACTTAAAGTTCTTTTCCTTGACCGACTTGCTGTTCTTTCAGGTACTGTATCAGATTAAGGAGATTTGATCAGGTGTGTATTATTCGGCATAGTTGTCATTTTCCCCCTTTATTATAGTTGACAATGTTCTTGTTCTGAGACAGTATCAGTATAGAAACATATTCGCCGTATTCAGGGAGTCTATAATTCTGTTCCCTAAATCTTTCCCTCTTCTCTTCTGCACAGCTGGGTTTGTTCCATGGCGTGCGGTGATAAAAGCCACACAATTCAATGATGCATGAATAATTGATTAATGACATTAGCAATAAACAATTAGATTCACTGTGAACCAAGCGAGCTGTTTATCATTGGAATATTAGTTATTGCTAAACACAACTGTGTTATGTAGACAAAGTTTTAACTTTCCTTTTTCATCATGTAGAGGCACTTGTGTATGCCTCATGTATACCTGTTTATGTGCCATTCGGGGGTCATCTGCCTTCTTGGCTCCTTCTTTCCGTTACTCCCCCGATAAGCCTACATTTCCATTATGCCTATGGTTTTCTATACAGTTAGTCTCCACTGTTGGCTTATAAAAAGGCTCTCAGAGGCTACTTTTTGGTAGTGTTCGTCTAAGTGAGAGATTGGCAAATGCAAGACATGCCTCCATGACACAATTAAAGACATTTTGACCGGTTGACAAACTTTGACAGGATGCAACATTAGACTGAGAGTAGCAGGATGACTGTTTAGATGAATTGCTTGCCATCCAGACCATTCTGACCAAGCTTATAGGAGGTGTTGGGACCACTGGTTTACACACACACACACACGCACACACACACGCACACACACACACACACACACACACACACACAGAACAGATTGTGGATGGCCCAGAAACAGCATCCGTAGAGAGGATTATTTGATCTGCCAGGTACCTCCGTTTCCTTGTCCACATCCAGACACAGGCAGCCCCTTCATTACACCCCCCCTCACCCCCCAACCCCCATTTCTAGGCACTCAGGAGAATGAAATTTGGTGTCATGGTGCCAATTCCTGCTATTGGCAGACAGCCACCATTGTCTTTGTAGTTAAGTTGTGAATGAGAAACCAGCACAGTGAAGGACTGGAAATGTATTGTCTTTAGTGAGAAATCCAAGTTTTGTTGGTAGTAAGCAACGGAATCCTGCCATTGCTGTGAGGCAATACACTGCCCCCCTGCTGGTGTGATAATTTGGGGAGCTATCACACCAGGCAGTAACCTCCTAGTAGTAATACAAGAGACACTAATAGCTCATCAATATGTGCAGGACATTCTGCAGCCACATGTGTTGCCTTCCAGCTGGGATTTTTCGGCAGGATAATCCCAACATACAACAATGATTTTCCAGGAACGTCCAGATAGCAACACTTCTTTGAACTGCCTAGCCACCAGATTTATCAGCAGTTGAGCATTTATTATTATTATTATTATTTATCATTATTAACGGCCGCAATTATAAAAAAAACTGTTGTTTTTTTCATCTAAGGCCCCGTTCCCACTGAGGAAAGGTAGCGGAATTCCGCGACGGAATTGTCCGCCGCGGAATGCCGTTAGCCTCCCGCTCATAATGGGAGTCTATGGGAGGCGCGCGCTCCTGCTCTGTACGCGCTGAAGAATGAACATGTTCATTCTTCAGCGCGGACAGGGCAGGAGCGCGCGCCTCCCATAGACTCCCATTATGAGCGGGAGGCTAACGGCATTCCGCGGCGGACAATTCCGTTGCGGAATTCCGCTACCTTTCCTCAGTGGGAACGGGGCCTAAAAAAGGATGCTGTGGGAACATAGGCCATAGTCTGTCTCCAGGTTTTCCAGGACTCCCTAGGGTTGCATCTAATTTCTTCAGCCATCTGTAATCAAATGTTGAGAGTTTGGGTGAACCCAAGCGTTCTTAAAGGGGTTCTCCAGTGGGGGGGGGGCACTTTTTTGCTGGGACCAGGGAGGAGGTGGCTGAGGGAAAAGACGTCCACTCACCTCCCCAGTTCCAGCGGCGGGTCCCGCATTGCGGCGCTCCAGTGCCCGGTGGAACCGGGGAGGTGAGTGGACGTCTTTTCCCTCAGCCACCTCCTCCCCGGTCCCAGCAAAAAAGTGCCCCCCCCCACTGGAGAACCCCTTTAAGGTTCGCTCATCTCTAGACTCAATCTATGAGATATTTACATCACATCCTGTAGCATAAAAACTGGCATCGGCATCCCCATGCTTTCTTTTTTGTGAACCACCATCTGGTTTATTACCGAGCAGCGGCTGGGCATGAAGCACTGGAGGTGAGCCCGCTGGCCCCCAGTCTGACAAGGCCCCCTCCCCTTTGTGACATGACTGTGGATTGCGGCACCAGCTTACCCGCACTGGTGCCGGTCTATTCATGTAAAAAACAAAAGCAATGTACCTAGCTTTAAAATGACCCTGAAGCACACTATAACCAAAGAGAGACATTTATTATCACCCCTTCTCCCTGGCGTACGCCTGCCATATCCCCACTCACCTAATGGGCGGGCAGGGGTGGAGCGGCAGGGAGGAGGCATCTTTTTTTATCATGAATTACCTGGAAGCAGGTGTCGATTTTTTGCACCGGGCATAGAGCTAGCTGGGTTTACTAAAAGGCAGAGAAAAAGGGGATGGCCTAATTTAAGATTGGCATACTTGTACACCGATCTTTATAAATGTCCCCCTAAGTGTTCTTGGCAAAGGACGTTTGGTAATAGTTACACCTAAATTGAGGCTTGATTTTGACTTTTATTTTTTATCCTGTTTGAGTGATATCTGAGTCCCTTTTATAGTCCTAGCTGCATATTTGTCTAGCGGCAATAAAAAATATAAAGCGCAGTAAATAGTAATTAAAGAACAGGCTTTCCGTTTTGTAGCCTCGCCTATAAAATCAGGACAGTCACAGTATAATTCTACATTGCAAACGGTTAATACATGGGAACATTTATTTACAGTTTTCCTTTCTTCCTATTTATTTTGCTGTGAAGTATTTAGTGACTGCGGCTGTGCTGCTGTAATTAAATTAATTTGTGGGAAGATGAGAAACCATTAAGGGGATATAAATAATAGATCGGCAAGCATTCCTATTTGCTTTATCTGAAATGCGCAGTAGTTATGTGCTTGTTGTTGCTGAGACCACGGACGGATTTCGGAATACATCAATGTTTTCAGACGTTTTTTGAATACATCTGCTGTCTGGATCACGCTGATCGCCCAATCCCCCCTCCTCCATTATAACGCACTCAATATATTCTGCACTGCATGTAGTAAAATTAATTATGTAATATATGTACACAGTAAATTTCAAAAATCCTTGAATCTCATTTAAATAGAACCTTGATAGTTGATGGGTTATTAGTAGAGTTGAGCCAACTTCAAGCACGTTCTGTAGCCATGTTTTCACGGACTCCCTAAGGCTGCATCCAGCTTCAGCAGCCATGGCTAACCACATGCTGCGCAGTCGAGTTCGGACAGACCCAAGCATGTTCGAAGTTTGCTCAACTCTACTTCTGAGGGCTTGTAAGGCAGGTCGGACAGGCACTTTGCATATGTGAGGGTTTTATTCAGCCCTGATAGCATTTCTTTAGTGGGACTGGGGTAGTCATGGCTACTGCTACACTGAATGGGCATTATGGGTAAAGTGGTTGTAGATGAAATGGTAGAGGTGCTCCATACATGCATAATAATAGGTCTGCTTGCTTGCTAAACCTTTGATAAAAAAGTCCACCAAACTACTTTTGCAAATGTTAACTGTGGCTAAGACTCTCATTGGTTGGCACTGGAAACAGCAGGCTCCGCCTTTTTCCGCAGATGTAATTGTCAGAATTTAGGAGATACAACAATTACAGCATCACTTAACAATAGGCTAGAATCATTTGAGCAAGTGTGGGCCCCATGGGATGCCTACTACTCGTCACATGGAATCACCTGTTAAGGCTATGTTCACATAACGTTTTTTCAGCTCCGTTTAAAATTACGTCCGTTATTTTTAGTCTAAAATAACAGACGTCATTTAGCTGTCTGGCCTCCCCTTAGTGCAATGACGGCTTTAGGCACATTATTCTAGTTTGGGTTACTAATTGGCCTTTGGGTGCGGCTTAACCTCTTAAGGACATAGGACGTACCGGTACGTCCTATGTCCTCATTAGCACTTCAAAGCACTTTGAAGTGCCGCGATCCCGGGTGCCGCGTGTAGCCCGGGACCGCCGCTATTAGCGGGCACGGTCCGATCGCCGTGTCCGCTAATTAGCTAATCGGAGGCAGCTGTCAAAGTTGACAGCTGCCTCCGATTACCGGAGGCAACGTTTCCCTGGTGTCTAGTGGGGGAGATCGCTCCTCCGGGACCTTGTCCCGGAGGAGCGATCTCCGTTACTGATGCCGGCCGGGGACGCGTCCAAGATGGCGCCGTCCTCGGCTCGGCACTCGTTTGTTTCCGGCTGCAGCAGCCGAAAGCAAACGAGTGCCGATCTCATGGATCTCTGCAGCATATCTATGCTGCAGAGATCTCTATGAGAGATCAAAGTGTATATACTAGAAGTCCCCCAGGGGGGCTTCTAGTATATGTGTAAAAAAAAAAAAAAAACGTGTTGTTAATAGTAAAAATCCCCCTCCCCTAATAAAAGTCTGAATCACCCCCCTTTCCCCAGGTTTTAAATAAAAGTAAACAAATAAATAAATAAATAAACATGTTTGGTATCGCCGCGTGCGTAATCGCCCGAACTATTAATTAATCACATTCCTGATCTCGTACGGTAAACGGCGTCAGCGCAAAAAAATCCCAAAGTGCAAAATTGCGCATTTTTGGTCGCATCAAATCCACAAAAAATGTAATAAAAAGCGATCAAAAAGTCGTATATACGCAATCAAGGTACCGATAGAAAGATCACATCATGGCGCAAAAAATGACACCTCGCACAGCCCCATAGACCAAAGGATAAAAGCGCTATAAGCCTGGGAATGGAGCCATTTTAAGGAATGTATATTGGTTAACAACGGTTTGAATTTTTTACAGGCCATCAGATACAATATAAGTTATACATGTTACATATCGTTTTAATCGTAACGACTTGAGGAACATGCATAACAAGTCAGTTTTACCCCAGGGCGAATGGCGTAAAAACACATTTCCCCCAAATAAAAGAAATGCGTTTTTTTTTTCAATTTCACCACACTTTGAATTTTTTTCTGGTTTCGCAGTGTACTTTATGCAAAAATTCAGCCTGTAATTGCAAAGTACAATTAGTGACGCAAGAAATAAGGGGTCATGTGGGTTTCTAGGTGGAAAAATGCAAGTGCTATGACCTTTTAAACACAAGGAGGAAAAACCGAAAACGTAAAAACGAAAATGGGCCATGTCCTTAAAGGGTTAATTGAAAAGCCCATTGAATTTAATAGTATAAACTGAGAAAGAACGGAGAAGAAAGAAAAAGTCTCTGTGAACAACTAATAAAAACGTCCGCTGTTTGGAAAAGACGTACAAATACAATGATCATGCTTATTATTTTGACATACGTGGTAAAAACGTCCGTTATTCAATAAATTGTGTGCATTGGATGTCTATCTTTCCATTGACTTCAATGCATTGCCATTGCAGTCAGTTAAATCGCGGCAATAACAAAAGTTTTTTTTAATATCAAAATCGGCTGCGTTTTCTCTTTTTTGACGTTGTGTTTACATAGCCTAAAGCGCATATTGGCACCGTTTCCCCTTCCCTTTCTCTTTCTTATTGCGTCTTCCCTGGTCTTGTCTTGTCCTTAGTGTCCCTATTGCTTTACTGTTTAGCATGGCAGCACTCATTGAATTTTCCAGATGGTGATTTCTGTTACTGGAATGTTCAGATTTGTCACATTGCTTATTTTGTGCATTGATCTTCAGATTATTATGGCATATTATGGCATTTTTTGAAAATATTTTGAATAAAAATTTACAATTTACAAAAAAAAGTTTGCTGACTACTACTAAATTTACAATTTACAAAATAAAAATTAACAGATTACACACAGTCTCAGCTCCTATTCTTTTAGACTGGTATACTGTCTTGTATCGTAAATTCTTGAAGAACTAAAATTGAAGTCGTGCCAGGGCAGTTTGGTGTCTTCTCTGCCCCCTTTGTCTTTTACTGCTTTACTTCAAACGCTAGTAATAGACATTCATACCTGGTGTAGATGTCATTGCACAATCCGATTTATTCACTATATATGGGACTTCCCAGCCTGATCGAGTTCAGCACTTGGCAGTATTTGGAAGTCCCATATACAGTGAATGGACAGTGAATAGGGGTAACCCATGGGGTGCAATGTCTAAATAAGCCCTTATCTTTACAGTTAACCCCTTCACCTGGGATGGTCTTTGCTTCAGAATACTCCTCTGGGCATTATCCCCAAGATAACCTCCATCAGTGGTAACTTTACATAAGATACACACAAAGCTAAAAGGTAAGACAATGACACCAGAATGCTGAATTTTATGTTCTTATTTTTCACACTTTTGTGTGTTTGTTCTTTTTAAAGTTAGATGCATCACCAGGGAGCAGACAATGCAAGTAAATGAACGTAAATGCTCCCATTATCCTAATACTATTGTATTATGCATTAAAAACAATACATACTGCGTGTACTTCCCACTGACTATACAATGAAAGATGATGGCATGACAACTGATGTTACAAGAATGTTGCTTATTTTATGTATAATAAATATTATTTAGATCCCTTGATGTTATATACCAATAAAGTGCAACCTAAGGACAAACTTAAGGGGCATGGCAGGGTGCGATCCCATGGGTTGTGCCAACAAGATGCTTTGTCTTGGTCAGACTATGTAGCTTAAGAGGGTTGTCAAGACATTAGGAATAATTGAACACATTGCTGGGTCTAAAGGGGCGCATAACAAATGTGAATACTTACCCAACAGCAGTATGCTGCTACAGATTTCCAGGCCGCCCAGTGTGTGTTGCCCTCCTCTTCTTCAAAGCTTTCCCTGACATGCCAGCTTGCATAGACAGAATATCTCTCTATCCTGTCTATGGCACTTGGGCATTTCTTGTCTGCACAGCACATTAGTGGAAGTTTTGAAGAAGAGGAAGTCATCAGACACTGGGCAGCCTAAAAACCAGCAGCTGTGGCAGAGCAGAACAGGTAAGTACCGTATACATGTTATGTTCCCTATAGGCCCCGCATGTCTAACCAACACTATTGACTGGACAACCCCTTTCAGAGCTGGGAAAGTGAACTGAATTATTTCCTATACCAACCTGTCTTTTGATGTGCACTCTACATGGTTGTCCTGTAACAAAGGACTGTCCTTCCTTTCTGCAAATTAACTGATTAGATATAAGGCAAAAAAATATAGAAGAGAGCAGAAACTGTGTTTCAAATGTCAGCACAAAAAAATACTCCAGAGAAAAATATATATTATTTTTAAATCAACAGATGTCAAAAAGTTGTAAAGATTTTTTAATGACACCTATTTAAAAAGCTCAAATTTTCCAGTACTTATGAGCTGCTGTATGTCCTATGGAAGTGGTGTATTCTTTCCAGTCTAAACAGTGCTCTCTGCTGCCACCTCTGTCTATGACAGGAACTGGGCAAAAGCATAATGATATTCTATGGGCATTTGCTCTGGACAGTTCTAGAACAGAGAGTACCGTGTCAGACTAGAAAAAATACACAGGGTATAACGCAGGTTATAAGTACTGGAAGACTTGAGATTTTTAAATAGAAGTACATTACAAATCTGTATAACTTTCCAACACCAGTTGATTTAAAAATAATGTATTTCTCTGGAGTACCCCTTTCAGTGAAAAATACCCATTTGGGAAAAATTTTAGCCCAGTATCATGGCACTTTTATTAGCTGTTTTCTTATGATAGTTTACAGCAGGATTAGGGAACTTGGGCCCTCCGGCCGTTGGAAAACTACAACTCCCATCATGCAAGGTTCCCTACCCCTGGTTTACAGCTTCACTCAGTTGGTGGTTAAACTGGCCAAAGTCAGTTTATAATCTATATAAGGTAAGTTAACATGAATTATAGAGCCACCCTCTAAGAGAAGAGATGAAATGATGTACAGACTAGAACACTCTGTTACTGGACTGACATTACAAAGCCTAAATTACTATTATGTGCTGCTGAATACCATATATTTCCTTGCTGCCTGCTTCTTCTTCTGAATATGCTAATTCATGCATTGCTAATTTACTAATTAATTAAAATTATCTGCATGACAAGTTATTCCGATTCAATGCACCCAATATTACGAAAAAGAAATAAGATGTAACAATGCAGAAAAACATTAACCACTAAAGAGTCGCCATGTAGTAAAAGGACAGCGCTACTTATTGGATTTAATATGGTCATGTTCACGTGATAATGCAGATACAGTATATGATGATAAGGAGCTCTTTTTCCCATGCAAATATCAGACTCCATTGCAGTACGCAACAGACCCCATTGTAATTACATGAGTTCATGTCAGGTGCCTATTGTGTGACAAGCCTGGCTGTGGATTGTGGTTTCCATTGAGGCTCGGAATATTAGCAAAGTTTCATCATTCTGTACAATATACTGTGTATATATATATATATATATATAAATGCTGTGGCACTCCAATAGAAAATGCAAAAAGTGAAGGTTTATTTACCCATATACAAAGTGCCACTCTGTATGCACTTTGTATATGGGTAAATAAACCTTCACTTTTTGCATTTTCTATTGGAGTGCCACAGCATTTTTTTTTTATATATACGCATATATCCAGGATCCGGGTTAAGACTGTGGGCACCCACTAACTTATCTGAGTGCTGCAAGGAATTTTTCTTTTTCTATATATATAAGCTCTCTTTTTAGTTCATATGGTAGAAAAGAGCTCACATGTAAGGACATAACATGTGATCTTAAGTACTGTGTTTTCCGGTCTATAAGGCGGCTGAGCGTATAAGACGACCCCTGACTTTTAAGAAGATTGTCAGGGGTTCGCCTTATACGCCAGAAAATGTTGACCCCTGCCTGACCACAGCCCTCTTTAATAAGATCAGAACAATATCAAGTAAGGTATAGGTTTGGCAGCCATCAAGAGCAGCCATAAAGGAGCGATAAGAGGTACATCTTACCATGTTTTCTGAAAAATCTTCTTAGAAGTTGTTGGTCGTTTTACATGCTGGGTATGGTGGCCCCATATGGTGGGGGAGCTAAAAAATGGCCGCATCCCCACTGTATGGAGCTACCACTATAAAAAACAAACAGTTAACTCACCTGGGGCCCGTTCCCGGCATCTGCACATCCCGTTGCCAGGGCAGGCAGTGTGACGTACACTGCCTGCACCGGAGATCCCCGAAGCTCTCCTGGGCAGCCGAGCCTCTCATCAGAGAAGCTCAGAGGTGCTCAGCTGCCGGGAGAGCTTCAGGAGATAGACAGAGGCTTCGGCACCTTCCAGCGCCTCTGTCATTCTCCCGAAGCTCTCCCGGCAAGCCAAGCATCTCCGAGCTTTGGGGACCTCCAGCGTAGGCAGTGTACCTTACACTGCCTACACCGGGAACAGGACAGGAGATGCGCGGATGCCAAGAACAGGCCCCAGGTGATAGCGATTGCAGTATACTGTGGGGATGCAGCCATTTTTGAGCTCCCCCACCATATGGGGCGACCATACCCGGCGCATAAAATGACCCCCAACTTCTAAGAAGATTCTTCGGGTTTAAAAAGTCGTCTTATACAACGGGAAACACGGTAAGAGCTACCTCTTATCGCTCCTCTATGGCTGCTCTTGATGGCTGCCAAACCTATACCTTACTTGATATTCCCATCCCAGCTCTTATGCAAAACTACAATTTCCATCAAGCATGGACAGCAAAAGCTGGGTATGATAGTAGCTGATCGGTGGGGGTGCAAACACTGGAATCCATTGTGTGTGCGGACAGCGCTTCATTCATTCTTTGTGCAAACGTCAAACATTTCTTTGAAATCAGCTTTGAAATGTTAGTGGCCCATTAGTGCTCACCATTCATTTTGGGGACAATTTTTACCCTGTTCTCTGGATCAGTGGAGGTCCCAGCAGGTGGACCTTCACCAGTTGGCATGTTATTCCCTATCCTATGGCTATCCTGTGGAGATGAAAATACCTTTTTAATAATTTCCAGGCCCCTGTAAATTGGCACAACATTAAGAAGAGTCTGGAAGAGTCTGTGTTGCAAATCTGATTGTGGCATTCGATGTCTGAGACAATACTGGTCTGCTTTGATAATCTACATGACCACTTTTCCATTAATAAAACTTGGCCTTGATACAATACGGCTTACAAGGTGGCGGCCATGTTCCGGACATACCTCTCACCCAATACTTGATAGGGTATTTAGTATTGTTTTGTTAGGGCCAAATAAAAGAATGGAATCTAAAGGATTGTGTATTTTCAGCCTTAACCCCTGCAAGTTGATGTGGACTTTCCTACAAAAAATCTTTAGGTCACTACTCCCAGAGTAGTCTATGTTAGCAACAGACGATGAGTGGATGGACTGAAGATGACAATTGTTGCAATAGTACAGAAGATGGAAATTGTAGTCAGACAATAGTCAGGGCAGATGGAGCTCATGCATATCTATATGGAAGGTTGGGATTGGAGGAGTTTTTTCAATACACAATTCAAGCATAGAATTAGGGAAAACAGCGGACAGAAGTACGTGTTCAGAAAACAGAAAAGTTGGGATAATGCTAATAGCTGGTTAATAGTCACCAGACCTTTTGCAGAATACAAGAGCCTCAAAAATTTTTAAGAAGTTTTTGTGAAATGGTCACTGTTTAAATTTTTAGAGCATACTGATCAGCAGGAAAACTGGGGTGTAAATAAGTCCATGGCTAAATATGGCTTCTTTGCAGTATTCTTGGCATAACATTTTCTTTCCTCCATAGAATATAATAATATGTAAATGAGGCTCAATAGTCCAGGGGGCGTTACCCAGTACAGCAAGAGCCTGGCCATGCCCATGTCCTTTGAATCTAGTTGCAGGACCAGGAAGGACACCAGTCACGGATACTATGAGTATGCCAGTCAAACGCAACCTCTACTCATCCCTTCCGAACCAATGCAAGTAAATAACCTCACGTCAACACATTTACTGCACCATTTTATGTCTCTATTAAAGGGTAACTCTTTTACTTTACAAAAGCAAAAAAAGGTAATTACTGTATATAGAAGTGTGTTGCTGGCTGTTGTTTAATAGCAGTGATTATTTCGGTGAAGCATTAGCACCGATTACTGCTAATGTTACTCTGTACACAACAGAGATTGAAGGCAATTTCAATCATTTACAGTGTTTACAAAAGCTGTAAACACAAAAGAGAAGATCACAGAAGAAAAATAATTAAAAATGTTCCTTAACTTAGTCATGCATGAAAAGTCAGCTACTTCATCAAATGAGGCGAGGAATAATTAACGTATGGTATGTGTTTATCAAACGCACGTTCTCTGCATTTCCCAGTTAATATTCTGGATCCAAACACAATCTTGGTGGAAGAATTTTGGCTGATATTCAAGTTTGCTGATAACATTGGGGAGGGGTTTTGAAGCTTTTTTATAATAATTGATTCATTTAGGCATTCCTGTAGAGTCATCCAGAAATTCAAAGGGAAACTCAGTTTTTATAAACACATTCCTCAGGGGAGGAATGCACTTACATCTCTGTATTCAAGATCCCAACAATGCTAATTGGCAAAGGAGTAATGTGGTAACAAGGAGAACATATACAGTAATACCTCGGTTCCCAAACACCTCGGTGTTCAAACAATTTGGTATTTGAACAAAATTTCCCCCTGAAGTTTTGCTTGGTACTCGAACATTGTTCGGTATCCGAACAAAATCAGGGGAGATTACTGTCAGCTAAACTATTGTTCTGCTGACAGTTATTGAGATGTTTGGGAACACCAAGGTTACAGGAGCGGGGATTTCCGTCACTATGGCGGGAGTCGTTGCTTCTTTACAGGTTGTTTATCGCAGCTGAGAGAAGCAGGAGTACGCAGCAAGTTTAAACAGCCGCCCGCTCCTGCCTTCCTCTCTCTGCTGCAGGGAACACAGAGCGGGGATTCTCGTCATAATGACGGGAATTCCCTGTGCTGTCACCTCCTGCACCACTCACTTAGCAGCCAATGTCTCTCTCTTCCCGCAGCAGATCTGACTCCTCCGCTAGCCTGAAGTAGCTCCCGGCACCCCTCTCTAGGTTGCCGGCGTCTGTGCTCCAGCGCTGACTTTCATGCAGGATCAGTGCCCGTCGGCTGATACAGAAGCCTGGAGAGGGGTGTCAGGAGCTGGGGCCGGTGACTACTTACTGATAGTCTTTACACTCTGTTGGCTGGGCACTCTGCACCTGACCCATGGAGTATACGGAGGTACCACTGTATCTATATCTATTTTGTAGATATAATATGCAGTGTAGTCAAAATTCCTGCCCCCATGAACTGTGCTGGATTTATGAAGACACTTAGTTAATACGGCTAACCTTAAATCGGCGCAACAGTCTACAACTTTCACCATGATTTACACCCGCTAGCAGAAGTAAATCATGATAAACCAGGCATAGGAGGGGGTCAGGCATCCCCCTGCCATGGAGGGGCCCTTTGGGTTTGGTCCTGTGACATTGGGGTTGCTGGGCCATTCTGTGGCCTCCCTTCCCTGCTTGTGCACGCTTTGCGGGGGTTGGCGGTCGCTGACTGACACAGTGTGGAGATAGTGTAGGGTCCCATGTGAACCAAGAGACCGGCACGTGGTACATGGGGCAATATGGTTTGATCAAATTATATACCAACATCCTAGCGTTGGTTTTTAAATATAGCCAAGAGGCATTAGTGTCAGCCATAGGTGTGATGTGCAACAGCTCCTTTCTCTCCATGTCATATCCCCCTGCCATGCCACACCCCCTGCCTGCGCCACAGATTTGGTGCAATGTGTAAAAACTTTATAGATGTTTCTGCACCATGTTCAAGAAGGATGTGTAGTTTACTATATAATTGGCCTCGCGGAAGAGTGGCCATGATTTAAATGTACAAACAAAGGACCACATTTTGGCACACATTTTTGGTGTTAAAGTAAGTCAACTAGTAGAAGGTGCAAACAAACTGGACAGTGCCAGATTTTCAAACATCCAGAGCTGCTGTTAAGTATTGTTTGCATTCTTAGGGCTACATTACATGGCCCGATTAGCACCAATCTGCTAGACGACATTCGCTTACATAGCCTATTAAACAGCTCAAAGATCATGCAGTAGGGGCTGTATATATATATATATATATATATATATATATATTGTTTATGATGCCTGTGCAGCCCTTGCTGGATATATAAAATAGTAAAGTCTATACTTACTGTATCTGTCCATGCTCACCACAGCCACTGGTGAAGCTTCTGTACCTGTCTGTGAAGTGACAGACCTCTCAGCCAATCACTGGCCAAGATGAAACAGTGCCGCAGCCATTGATTGGCTGAGTGGCCTGTCACTTCACAGACGGCCTTAGTGGCGAGCAGGAAAAAGCCAGGAGGACATCAGGGAGCATGACATGTAAGTATACATCTTTATTATCATATCATCAGTTGTTGGCCGTGCATCGCTATTACATGTAGCACTGTGTGGTCGACGGGCAATGATTTTTAAACATATTGAAGGACAAAGATCATGATGAAGGGCTAAGCATTCTCTTTATTACACAGAACAATATCTGCCCGAATCGGTATGATTTAGCAGATAATCACCCAGTGTAATAGGGCCCTTAGACTGTCTGGTCTAGGTTTATACTGTCTATGGCCTCATGAACACATTCTGCATGTATGGATGATGTGCAACGGAATGTGTTATTGGAACTCAGGGCATCATGTATCAATATTATGTTGGGAGCTCCGAAACAGTTTAAATCTTCGTGCTTCTGTATAGAGATGAGCGAACTGGTTCGACTGGTATCGGATCCGGTTCGGAATTTTCCAAAAGTCTGTGTCTGGTCGGATTTTTGGAAGTCCGCTCTGAATTTTTTATTTTTTTTCTTGCTTTCTAAAAGGGCAGCCGCCATTTTAGAAAGCAAGAAGTGTTCTGGCTGGGAAAAGCACTTTCCCATGATGCCCGCAACACATCTAATCAGCAGGGATGTTGCACTAGCCCACCCCCTGTGTGACGTCAGTATTGCTTTAAGAGGAGCGGTCACATGACCGCACAATGCAGTCTGCAGAGAGAGGAAGGAGACTGCTAGCAGTGCACAGAGCTCGTCAGTGACAAAACGCTGCTGCTGCTGTACGCTGCTGTACTGACTACTGAGAAGATATTGTACAAAAGCAAAGACCAAAAGATTATTAGGAAAGCGGAGAGGAGAAACATATATTGATTGAGAGAGAAAAATAGAGAAGGCGAAAGATAGATAGGTAGATAGATTAGGCATAGGAGAGCAAAGAGTGCACAGAACAAAAACGTGCTATACAGATATACAAGTACTATAGTTGGACCCCTGGAAGATTGTATATGACATAGGTGTTTTCCTGAGGCACAAATATATACCTTGTGCATGTGTGTAGAATAAAACTCTAAAAACTATTGCTGGACCTCCACTGGCCTCCAATGACTACTGCTGCTCCTTCACTGCATTTGTGACCTTTTTCCTGCATAGACCCTGTAATGGTGAATTTTCTGCATAGACCCTGTAATTGTGAATATTAAAGTAAAAAAAATAAATAAATTTACTTTTAGATATTGAAAAGATAATGATGTTACTGACATGTAGAGCCCTAAATTCAACCAAA
This sequence comes from Dendropsophus ebraccatus, assembly GCF_027789765.1. NCBI lineage: Eukaryota > Metazoa > Chordata > Amphibia > Anura > Hylidae > Dendropsophus > Dendropsophus ebraccatus. The sequence goes on along the minus strand of NC_091458.1, from coordinate 40,095,793 downwards.
TACACTATCATATAGATGCTTTAAACGATGAAATCCGAAGAAATCCGAAATTTTCAAAAAAATCCGGAAGTCCGGTCGGAACGAACTTTTGAAAAGTTAGCTGATCTCTACTTCTGTACTGACACAGCCGCGAGTTACAATAATCTGTTCTGTTGCACTACGTCCGTAAAATTGGGCCATGCACTGAATGTGTGCATGAGGCCTAGGAGTTGTACAATATTTGATTATATTCTCCAACGTGGGCCTGACTTCTTTAATGGCGGAGCACTGCATGATGACCATGAAAATTTACTGTATGGTCTAGCTGCATGTAGCTTTAGTAGTTAGAAAGTATATTGTTATTGTGTAAGGGTTAATGTCTACAGACCTAGAAAAAGGAGACATATGGTACCATTCATATATTTATCTGTGCTTCTATAACCTTACAGCTAACAGTGTCAGAAGATTAAAACATAAATTGCAGCACACATATTCCCTTTAAGCAATAGATACTAGAGATGAGAGAACCTCGAGCAACTTCTTCAGCCACCAGTAATCAAATGCTGCATGCTCGGGTTCATTCACCTCTAATGGATAACTTTGGTGATGTACTCATTTTCTTCCCTGAACGATAACTTTGGGGATGCTTGTATAGCCGAGGATAAAAATCAATGGGCAAACCCAGCTTGGGCAGCCGATTTACCTCCCTCCGGGGGGACTCATGCCTCGCCGCCCACATTATAATCTGCCACTGCACTGCCACGGCTGATGCGCGGCTGCCGGGGGTGTCCCGTCCTATCCACGGCAGCACACGCATCAGAGCGCTCCCCGTGCGACTGTGGCTGTGACTTCCGGCGCACGGGGCGCTCTCTGATGTGCGCGCTACCGGGGATAGGACGGAACACCCCCACAGCCGCGCATCAGCCGGGGACAGACCAGGAGGCGAGAGGCTCGACGGGGGAACGGACGGCAGGTGAGTTGTGTTGTGTTTTTTGTTTTTTTGTGTGTTATCTGCACAGGGGGGGAAGAGGGGGACCATCTATAAGGGGGGGCAGAGGGGGACAATCTATAAGTGGGGCAGAGGGGGACCATGTATAAGGAGGGAAGAGGGGGACCATTTATAAGGGGGGGCAGAGGGAAGAGGGGGACCATCTATAAGGGGAGGCAGAGGGGGACCATCTATAAGGGGGAAGAGGGAGACCATCTATAAGGGGGGAATAGGGAAGGGGGGGACCATCTATAAGGGTGGAAGAGGGGGACCATCGATAAGGGGGGAATAGGAAAGAGGGGGACCATCTATAAGGGGGGAAGAGGGGGGCCATCTATAAGGAGGGAATAGGGAAGAGGGGGACCATCTATAAGGGGGAAATAGGGAAGAGGGGGACCATCTATAAGGGGGAAGAGGGGGCCAGCTGACATCCTCTGTGCTGCTGTGACCTCCCCTATAGATCAGCACCCTCCTCTCCTGACATCCTTTGTGATGCTGTGACCTCCCCTATAGATCAGCACCATCCTCTCCTGACATCCTCTGTGCTGCTGGGACCTCTCCTATAGGATTAGCACCTTCCTCTCCTGACATCTTCTGTGCTGCTGTGACCTCCCCTATAAGATTGGCCCCCTCCTCTCCTGACATCCCCTGTGCAGCTGTGACCTTGGGGGGGGGGGGGGGCAACAGCAGGGAACCAGGTGGCAATATGTTTGTTGGGGCCAACAGCGGGTGAACAAGTGGCAATATGTTTATTGGGGGCAGTGGAGTTGGGGTGGACAATGCTTACTGGGGGTAGCAGCAGCAAGGGACCAAACATTATGTTTATTGGGGCCAGCAGGGAGGGGAGGCAGGCAGTGTTTATTGGGGACAGCATGGGGGGGCAGTAGCGGATTATAATGTGGGTGGTTTGGAAGGATTGACCGGGGGGGGGGGGGGGGGCAGGTTGAGTGGACAGCCCGGGGCCCAGAGTACATTTAATCTGCCACTGCTCCCACCACTCTGTGGCAATACTTTTCGAAAGCCGTTACCCTGGCAGACACAACAGAATCCAATGTCTATAAAGAAATTTAAAATTCTCAGATGCAAAACCAGTGCTAGATGGACGATTTCAATGTTAAAGTTTTCTTCATCCCTTATGTCTTTTATGTCTCATTTCCAAGTGGAGCAGCATTTTAATTGAGCTTTCACACAAGTACAGAATTTTAGCTATTTAATTTGAGTCTCTTGCAGTATTAGAGTTTTCACAGACACCTCTATTACATGTCTATATAGGTCTAGATTTGCATAATGTAACAGGTGCATTTAAATTTGGATTGGGTGTTACAATGTTCTATTGGATTGTTATTATCAAAAGTATATTATGTTTTTAAAACTATTCTGTATATATCATTTCAGAAAGCATCTATAAATATAAAAGTCTAAAACCTCTTTCTATCACAGCAATTTGTGGTGATGACATATTTGTTTTTACCCCCTTTCTCTTGTTTAAGGGCCCTATTCCACCGGACGATTATCGTTCAGATTATCGTTAAATCTAAACGATAATCGTTTGGTTGAAATGCAGTTAACGATTAACGACCGAACGAGAAATCGTTGATCGCTTTATAAGACCTGGACCTATTTTTATCATTGCTCGTTCGCAAAACGTTCGCATTGAATAAGACATCGTTCGGTCGTTCGTTCGCAGTAGGTACGAACGCAATACCGAAGAAATAACGAAGAAAAAACTATTGCAAATACGAACATAAGTAACGATTATCGTTCCATGGAAATGAGTGAACGTTTTCAGGTCTTTTGCAATAGCGGTCGTTTGAGATCGTTAATCGTTAACGATTATGCAAACGAAAATCGTCCTGTGGAATAGGCCCCTAAGTGTAGTAGATGTGGTCAATCCTCAGCTGCCTTCTGCACTATTGAACACTATGAAAATTTAGGGCAGGCTGACAATCAAGTGGCTGAGGGGCTCCCACTTTATTTAACCACCTGAATACTGTTGTTGCAGGATTGGAGGATCCTCTGGTGGGCCCCCAGCTCAGAACCTGCAGTAACACTGATTGACATGTCATTTCTCACTGGTTCTTTATTGGTGGGCCCCCAGGATCATTCCCTCTGGTGGGTCCCAGGTATTTCAGTCCAACATTGTGTAGTTGGCATTGACTCTGACATCTAGGCGGTTAACTATGAGTGAACGTCGAGCATGCTCAGGTTAATCCAAAATCGAGTGTGCGACATTTGATTACCTGTGCCTGCTGAAGATGGATGCAGCCCTAGGGGGTCCTGGAAAATATGCAAACAGCCTATGGCTTGAAGTTTGCATAATCCTATTGTTCACCTCTAACCCAGTGTCAATTAAACAAGCAACAGGTCCATTTAGAATTGCTTGGACAATGGGATATTTCCCTAATAGACTCCTTGATTGGCCCTTATCTGGTTTAGATGTCCCTTCCCTTGTCCAATAAGGTACAAGTCTGCCACCCAATTGAAACTCTCCATCTCTCCAAACAAGCACCTTGCTATACCACTCCTCTACTCTGCAGGACAGGACATCACTATGGGGCTGTGTCAAGAAAAAAACTTCCTACACATTTTTTTACATAATCTTCATCAGGGAATATAAAAAAAGAAATACGAATCATCAAAAACTCTAACAATAAGAAAAATCTTCAAATCCCCAAAGTATTCCATAGAAAACATGTACACAGTACAATTAAAACCAAGAAGGAGTGGCAAAAAAAACAACTTACCCAAGTAAGATATAACATGCAGCGAGTCATACAATCAAATACTAATTCATGCTCTCAAACCCAGTCCATAGTTCATTATAAAGTGCCTGTGCATTAGTGTAGACAAAATAATGTCCATAACAACGTAACAATATTATAACCCAGGCCATGGCAAAGAAGGGCAAGTAGTGGGCAAAAGGCTGCTAGCAATGTTACCAGGACCTGTGCAATAACACCAAATGCACTATGAAGGGGGCTCCATGTAAACTATGAAATATGCAATAGAGTAATATAAAAAGTGCCAGAAATGATTAATTGGATTGGTTATAGGAATGGATTACTGGTATCCTTGGGGTATAAAGTTTCTATTGCTATGAGAAAACTCTAATTAATTGGTTATTTGCTCTGGGTGGTGATGCATGCAGACTGCTAGGGGGAGTAGTGGAGGGAGCAGGGTGGTGATGCAGACTGCTAGGGGGAGTAGTGGAGGGAGCAGGGTGATGCATGCAGACTGCTAGGGGGAGTAGTGGAGGGAGCAGGGTGGTGATGCAGACTGCTAGGGGGAGTAGTGGAGGGAGCAGGGTGGTGATGTAGATTGCTGGGAGGTGTAGTGGAGGGAGCAGGATGGTGATGTAGATTGCTGGGAGGAGTAGTGGAGGGAGCAGGGTGGTGATGCAGATTGCTGGGAGGAGTAGTGGAGGGAGCAGGGTGGTGATGTAGATTGCTGGGAGGAGTAGTGGAGGGAGCAGGGTGGTGATGCAGATTGCTGGGAGTAGTGGAGGGAGCAGGGTGGTGATGCAGATTGCTGGGAGGAGTAGTGGAGGGAGCAGGGTGGTGATGCAGATTCCTGGGAGTAGTGGAGGGAGCAGGATGGTGATGCAGATTGCTGTGAGGAGTAGTGGAGGGAGCAGGATGGTGATGCAGATTGCTGGGAGGAGTAGTGGAGGGAGCAGGGTGGTGATGCAGATTGCTGTGAGGAGTAGTGGAGGGAGCAGGGTGACGCATGCAGATTGCTGGGAGGAGTAGTGGAGGGAGCAGGGTGGTGATGCAGATTGCTGGGAGGAGTAGTGGAGGGAGCAGGGTGGTGATGCAGATTGCTGGGAGGAGTAGTGGAGGGAGCAGGGTGGTGATGCAGATTGCTGGGAGGAGTAGTGGAGGGAGCAGGGTGGTGATGCAGATTGCTGGGAGGAGTAGTGGAGGAAGCAGGGTGATTCATGCAGATTGCTGGGAGGAGTAGTGTAGGGAGCAGGGTGGTGATGCAGATTGCTGTGAGGAGTAGTGGAGGGAGCAGGGTGACGCATGCAGATTGCTGGGAGGAGTAGTGGAGGGAGCAGGGTGGTGATGCAGATTGCTGGGAGGAGTAGTGGAGGGAGCAGGGTGGTGATGCAGATTGCTGGGAGGAGTAGTGGAGGGAGCAGGGTGGTGATGCAGATTGCTGGGAGGAGTAGTGGAGGGAGCAGGGTGACGCATGCAGATTGCTGGGAGGAGTAGTGGAGGGAGCAGGGTGGTGATGCAGATTGCTGGGAGGAGTAGTGGAGGGAGCAGGGTGGTGATGCAGATTGCTGGGAGGAGTAGTGGAGAGAGCAGGGTGGTGATGCAGATTGCTGTGAGGAGTAGTGGAGGAAGCAGGGTGATTCATGCAGATTGCTGGGAGGAGTAGTGTAGGGAGCAGGGAAGTGATGCAGATTGCTGTGAGGAGTAGTGGAGGGAGCAGGGTGGTGATGCAGATTGCTGTGAGGAGTAGTGTAGGAAGCAGGGTGATTCATGCAGATTGCTGGGAGGAGTAGTGTAGGGAGCAGGGTGGTGATGCAGATTGCTGTGAGGAGTAGTGGAGGGAGCAGGGTGGTGATGCAGATTGCTGGGAGGAGTAGTGGAGGGAGCAGGGTGGTGATGCAGATTGCTGGGAGGAGTAGTGGAGGGAGCAGGGTGGTGATGCAGATTGCTGGGAGGAGTAGTGGAGGGAGCAGGGTGGTGATGCAGATTGCTTGGAGGAGTAGTGTAGGGAGCAGGGTGATGCATGCAGATTGCTGTGAGGAGTAGTGGAGGGAGCAGGGTGACGCATGCAGATTGCTGGGAGGAGTAGTGGAGGGAGCAGGGTGGTGATGCAGATTGCTGGGAGGAGTAGTGGAGGGAGCAGGGTGGTGATGCAGATTGCTGTGAGGAGTAGTGGAGGAAGCAGGGTGATTCATGCAGATTGCTGGGAGGAGTAGTGTAGGGAGCAGGGTGGTGATGCAGATTGCTGTGAGGAGTAGTGGAGGGAGCAGGGTGGTGATGCAGATTGCTGGGAGGAGTAGTGTAGGGAGCAGGGTGGTGATGCAGATTGCTGGGAGTAGTGTAGGGAGCAGGGTGGTGATGCAGAATGCTGGGAGGAGTAGTGGAGGGAGCAGGGTGGTGATGCAGATTGCTGGGGTGAGTAGTGGAGGGAGCAGGGTGGTGATGCAGATTGCTGGGGTGAGTAGTGGAGGGAGCAGGGTGGTGATGCAGATTGCTGTGAGGAGTAGTGGAGGAAGCAGGGTGATGCATGCAGATTGCTGGGATGAGTAGTGGAGGGAGCAGGGTGGTGATGCAGATTGCTGGGAGGAGTAGTGGAGGGAGCAGGGTGGTGATGCAGATTGCTGTGAGGAGTAGTGGAGGAAGCAGGGTGACGCATGCAGATTGCTGGGAGGAGTAGTGGAGGGAGCAGGGTGGTGATGCAGATTGCTGTGAGGAGTAGTGGAGGGAGCAGGGTGGTGATGCAGATTGCTGGGAGGAGTAGTGTAGGGAGCAGGGTGGTGATGCAGCTTGCTGGGAGGAGTAGTGGAGGGAGCAGGGTGGTGATGCAGATTGCTTGGAGGAGTAGTGGAGGGAGCAGGGTGGTGATGCAGATTGCTTGGAGGAGTAGTGGAGGGAGCAAAGGGGTGATGCAGATTGCTGGGAGAAGTAATGGAGGGAGCAGGGGGTGATGCAGATTGCTGGGAGGAGTAGTGGGGGAGGAGTAGTGGAGGGAGCAGGGTGGGGATGCAGATTGCTGGGAGAAGTAGTGGAGAGAGCAGGGGGGTGATGCAGATTGCTGGGAGGAGTAGTGGGGGAGGAGTAGTGGAGGGAGCAGGGTAGGGATGCAGATTGCTGTGAGAAGTAGTGGACGGAGCAGGGGGTGATGCAGGCTGCTGGAAGGAGTAGTGGAGGGAGCAGGGTGGTGATGCAGATTGCTGGGAGGAGTAGTGGAGGGAGCAGGGTGGTGATGCAGATTGCTGGGAGGAGTAGTGTAGGGAGCAGGGTGGTGACGCAGATTGCTGGGAGGAGTAGTGGAGGGAGCAGGGTGGTGATGCAGATTGCTGGGAGGAGTAGTGGAGGGAGCAGGGTGGTGATGCAGATTGCTGGGAGGAGTAGTGGAGGGAGCAGGGTGATGCATGCAGATTGCTGGGAGGAGTAGTGGAGGGAGTAGGGTGGTGATGCAGATTGCTGGGAGGAGTAGTGTAGGGAGCAGGGTGGTGACGCAGATTGCTGGGAGGAGTAGTGGAGGGAGCAGGGTGGTGATGCAGATTGCTGGGAGGAGTAGTGGAGGGAGCAGGGTGGTGATGCAGATTGCTGGGAGGAGTAGTGGAGGGAGCAGGGTGATGCATGCAGATTGCTGTGAGGAGTAGTGTAGTGAGCAGGGTGATGCATGCAGATTGCTGTGAGGAGTAGTGGAGGGAGCAGGGTGGGGATGCAGATTGCTGGGAGGAGTAGTGGAGGGAGCAGGGTGGGGATGCAGATTGCTGGGAGGAGTAGTGGAGGGAGCAGGGTGGTGATGCAGATTGCTGGGAGGAGTAGTGGAGGGAGCAGGGTGGTGATGCAGATTGCTGGGAGGAGTAGTGGAGGGAGCAGGGTGATGCATGCAGATTGCTGGGAGGAGTAGTGGAGGGAGTAGGGTGGTGATGCAGATTGCTGGGAGGAGTAGTGTAGGGAGCAGGGTGGTGACGCAGATTGCTGGGAGGAGTAGTGGAGGGAGCAGGGTGGTGATGCAGATTGCTGGGAGGAGTAGTGGAGGGAGCAGGGTGGTGATGCAGATTGCTGGGAGGAGTAGTGGAGGGAGCAGGGTGATGCATGCAGATTGCTGTGAGGAGTAGTGTAGTGAGCAGGGTGGTGATGCAGATTGCTTGGAGGAGTAGTGTAGGGAGCAGGGTGATGCATGCAGATTGCTGGGAGGAGTAGTGTAGGGAGCAGGGTGGTGATGCAGATTGCTGTGAGGAGTAGTGGAGGGAGCAGGGTGGGGATGCAGATTGCTGGGAGGAGTAGTGGAGGGAGCAGGGTGGGGATGCAGATTGCTGGGAGGAGTAGTGGAGGGAGCAGGGTGGTGATGCAGATTGCTGTGAGGAGTAGTGGAGGGAGCAGGGTGGGGATGCAGATTGCTGGGAGGAGTAGTGGAGGGAGCAGGGTGGTGATGCAGATTGCTGTGAGGAGTAGTGGAGGGAGCAGGGTGGGGATGCAGATTGCTGGGAGGAGTAGTGGAGGGAGCAGGGTGGTGATGCAGATTGCTGGGAGGAGTAGTGGAGGGAGCAGGGTGGGGATGCAGATTGCTGGGAGGAGTAGTGGAGGGAGCAGGGTTGGGATGCAGATTGCTGGGAGGAGTAGTGGAGGGAGCAGGGTGGTGATGCAGATTGCTGGGAGGAGTAGTGGACGGAGTAGGGTGGTGATGCAGGGTGCTGGGAGGAGTAGTGGAGGGAGCAGGGTGGTGATGTAGATTGCTGGGAGGAGTAGTGGAGGGAGCAGGGGGGTGATGCAGATTGCTGGGAGGAGTAGAGGAGGGAGCAGGGTGGTGATCACATGACCCAGCTACAGTAATGAAATGCATGGATGCAGCTGTGCTTGAATGAAACAGACAGCACTGTAGGACTAGTGATGATTTATAGGAGTAAAAACAAAATAACCAAACTGTTACAACAAGCCTGCTCTTGGTCTCTTTTTCTCCAAGAGTCCAATATAGCAGCCACATTGAAGAAATAAATAAAAAGTCTTGTAAATTCAGCTTGTGTATTTTATTGGGTATTTGGATTTTTAAGGAAAAGTCCGGTGTCCTTTTTTGTGCAACTTTGGCGCAAATCCTCTGTCTAGCAAAAAATAATAGAATGGTTTCATTAATACTCTCCACTGTAGAAGGTTATTATTATTATTATTATTATTATTATTAATACAGAAGGTATAAGATGGATAAATATTCAATCATTCAGATTTGACTGAACTAGCAAAGAATTATTTTTTTTTAAGGAATTGTTTTTCTTTCTCCAATTATTTAACAGAAAAATACATATTAGGTCATCGCTGTTAACAATGCATAATACAATTTTAGAAAAATAATTCCTAGTCCGGTGTTTAGCGGTAAATGTAGTCTTACAATACAGATGCAAAATAATAAATTGTTTGCTAATGTAAATATTTGCCATGTCTCGCTATTGGTTCATTATAAAATAACAATGTGGATCCGCTGCCCGCAGCTAATTCTGCATTGTTGTTACGCAGTATAAACAATCTGGATTCTTATTGCTAGCTCCAATGATAAAAAATGACTTCATGAAAATTCTAAAAGGAACATGTTTTCACTGGTTTTCTCATGAATAACTAAGAATGTTTATGCCTTTTCCGATAGACACCATTATGGGGATCTGCATTTATATTAGTAGAATCCTGCCACATATTTCCTCTACTTCTTAGAGCTCTACTTTACACATTTTGCATTTGTTTTCTTTTATCTGTTGAATCAGTAATAATGATACCAACATGGGAAATAGGTTTTTTTTTTTTATAGAAATAATTTAAATGAGATGTGTTTTTCTTCACATTTGTATGTTGGTAGCAGGGATGGTCCGAAACTGCCGAGGTCCGGGTTCGTATGAACCCAAATGCTCGGCATCAGATTCCCGCTGTCTGCCCGCTCCGTGCAGCGGGTGGAATACAGCGGGAGGACCGCCTGGAAAACTGGGATACAGCCTATGGCTATGGCTGTATCCCAGTTTTCCAGGCGGTCCTCCCGCTGTATCCACCCTCTCCACGGAGCGGGCAGACAGCGGCAATCATTGGCAAGCATTCGGGTTCGTACAAACCCGAACCAAACTCGGTTCGGACCATCCCTAGTTGGTAGCATTGGTATGTTTGCACTTGAAGTGTCTATATTATAGTAAAATCACATACAGTGCATAATATCACAGTTCTTAGCACCACTTAGAAGCTTACATGCGGCAGAGTTCATATTTACCTGTATAAAACATGGCTTTGTTGTCTTTCTGGTCAGAAATGCTTTTTTATAATTGGTAGACAGTGTCATCTCGGCGAGGCTTTTTGACTGTTGTGCCCCTGTCTTTCAACAAAACACAACAATCACTGAGCTCAGGGAGATCAGCAAAGAAAAATCTTATTTAACAGTCTCCATTGATAATATTGCCCCCTGGTGGGGTCCGTGGAGCCTCAGTTGTGATATAGTCAGATATCCCTCCAGGGAAGGAAGACCTGTTGCCAAGGGGTGCCTCTCAGTAGGGAGATCATCAAACATCCCCTGTCTTTCAGCCTACATCAGCGTTGTAGTCCCCATCGTCTTGGTGACATCATCAGAATGGGCTTCTCCTACTTAGTCTGCTCTTACAGCACCAACGAATCCCAGCCTCCACTGCTGTAGGAGTAGCCCATTCCAATGATGTCATGGAGGGGGCGGCGACTACAGTGTCGGCATAGGCAGGAAGACAGGGGCACAATGGCTGTGAAGCCCCACCCAGATGGCACTGTCCACCAATGATAAAAAGAATTTTTGACTAGAAACACAACAAAAACAGTGATCTCTAATTTGTAGTTAGTTGCTTCTGTTCTTCAACAATTTCCACGGCATACAGGATTGCTGCTCATCTCTTTCCGACGTACAGATTTGCCAGTCCTGGTGAAGGTGGTGAGCTGTACTTTACATGGTACTTTATGCTTTTTTTATGCCTTACTGGTCTATGTTTTGTTCCCTGAGCCATTTAGTTATCACCTTTGCTTTATGGCAAGGTGCTCCATCATGCTGGAAAAGGCATTGTTGATCGCCAAACTGCTCTTGGACGGTTGGGAGAAGTTGCTCTTGGAGGACATTCTGGTACCATTCTTTATTCATGGCTGTGTTTTTAGGCAAGACTGTGAGGGAGCAGATTCCCTTGGCTGAGAAGCAACCCCACACATGAATGCTTTCAGGATGCTTTACAGTTGGCATGAGACAAGATTGGTGGTAGCGCTCACCTCGTCTTCTCAGAATAAGCTGTTTTCCAGATGTCCCAAACAATCGGAAAGGGGATTGATCAGAGAAAATGACATTCCCCCAGTCCTCAGCAGTCCACTCCCTGTACCTTTTGCAGAATATCAGTCTGTCCCTGATGTTTTTTCTGGAGAGAAGTGGCTTCTTTGCTGCCCTCCTTGAGACCAGGCCTTGCTCTAAGAGTCTCCGCCTCCCAGTGCGTGCAGATGCACTCACACCTGCCTGCTGCCATTCCTGAGCAAGCTCTGCACTGCTGGTAGCCCGATCCCGCAGTTGAAACACTTTTAAGAGACGATCCTGGCGCGTGCTGGTCTTTCTTGGGTGCCCTGGAGCCTTTTTTTGGCAACAATGGAACCTCTCTCCTTGAAGTTCTTGATGATGCGATAGATTGTTGACTGAGGTGCAATCTTTCTAGCTGCGATACTCTTCCCTGTTAGGCCATCTTTGTGCAGTGCAATGATGACTGCACTTGTTTCTTTAGAGATAACCATGGTTAACAGAAGAAAAACAATGATGCCAAGCACCAGCCTCCTTTTAAAGTGTCCAGTGGTGTCATTCTTACTTAATCATGACAGATTGATCTCCAGCCCTGTCCTCATCAACACCCACACCTGTGTTAATGGAGCAATCACTGAAACGATGTTAGCTGGTCCTTTTAAGGCAGGGCTGCAATGATGTTGAAATGTGTTTTGGGGGATAAAGTTCATTTTCTAGGCAAATATTGACTTTGCAAGTAATTGCTGTTAAGCTGATCACTCTTTATAACATTCTAGAGTATATGCAAATTGCCATTTTAAAAACTGAAGCAGTAGACTGTAAAAATTAATATTTGTATCATTCTCAAAACTTTTGTCCATGACTGTACTTTCCATAATATATTTCACCAATAATGTAGCACGGCATGTAAAAAGAGTAGCCCACTGTGAATCAAGTTGATAACAATTGTAATAAAAAATATAAAAAATAAAAAAAGACTCTAGTCTCCACTGGTTTTTTTTTGGTCTTATATAAAGGGGTTGTCAAACTCGGAAAAACTATTTTTCACATTACTTATTATGAAACTCTAACCTTTTGTTATGTTTTTCTAATTTTCCATTTTGCTATCTATATTTTAAAAAAATCCTGAAATCTTGCTGTTTTCATTCTGATTCCAACTCCTCTAAGGCAAACACTTGGATGGGCTTAAAACATAACTTTTAATTAAACAAACTAAAATATTCTATGAAAAAACAGATAGACAACATAGTCCAAACCATGTGAATGACCAATACCGACACCAAGGACAGTAGAGATGTCGATAAACAAGGAACATAGGCAACCACTCCTTCAGATAGACTGATATGTACACAGAGGGACACAGTGCACACTAACCACTCCTACCACAGAAGCACTGTCCCTGCCTTTTGGGGATGCCCACCTCCTTAATAGGGTGGCCCCAACCACGATGACGTTCCCTGTACTTCTCTAAGTGCACAACAAGGGACAAACAGACAAATAAGGACAAAGTGATCAAAAAATAAATTAATTACCACACCAAAATAATTACAAACATCCAACGCGTTTCACCTGTGCTGTAACCACAGGATCATCAGGGATACACTGGTGCAAACAAAAATAGTGACAAAACTAGAGTAGTTTTGTCACTATTTTTGTTTGCACCAGTGTATCCCTGATGATCCTGTGGTTACAGCACAGGTGAAACGCGTTGGATGTTTGTAATTATTTTGGTGTGGTAATTAATTTATTTTTTGATCACTTTGTCCTTATTTGTCTGTTTGTCCCTTGTTGTGCACTTAGAGAAGTACAGGGAACGTCATCGTGGTTGGGGCCACCCTATTAAGGAGGTGGGCATCCCCAAAAGGCAGGGACAGTGCTTCTGTGGTAGGAGTGGTTAGTGTGCACTGTGTCCCTCTGTGTACATATCAGTCTATCTGAAGGAGTGGTTGCCTATGTTCCTTGTTTATCGACATCTCTACTGTCCTTGGTGTCGGTATTGGTCATTCACATGGTTTGGACTATGTTGTCTATCTGTTTTTTCATAGAATATTTTAGTTTGTTTAATTAAAAGTTATGTTTTAAGCCCATCCAAGTGTTTGCCTTAGAGGAGTTGGAATTCGATTGTTCGTGCATGGCAACACGGGGCTGTGCCTATTTTTGTTAGAGGTTTTTTGACCACCCTATGTATTGATTTGGTCAACTGTGGAATTTCTTGTTTTCATTCTGGCCACTAAGCCTAAAACTAAGCTGAGACTTTCTGCTCTGTATAGATCACTTTCCAGCAGTGTCCTTTTTATCATCACTGACATGATTACAGTTAAATCAGGCATATTCATAATAGATGATGCTCAGAGCTTACCTCCTTCCTGTAGTACAGGCATGTCCAAAGTCCGGCCCGCGGGCCATTTGCGGCCCGCGTTCTGAACTTTTACGGCCCCCCAGGTATCCAGCAGCAGCAGATACCTTGCGGCTTTGCCGCTGCCGCTCTCGTCGACACGCCACTCTAGTGCATGGAAAAGGAAAGCCGAAATCTCGCGATGTCTGAGATTTCGGCTTTCCTTTTTCGTGCACTAGAGTACTGAGTACTGACATCTCGGACATCGCAAGATTTCGGCTTTCCGAGATTTCAGTACTGAGTACTGACGGTGATCCGGCCAGCTGGAGTTCTCGCACGTCGTGAGTTCTAGGGCTGGAGATTCTTACAACTCCTCAGAGGTCAAGGAGGCTGATGACCTCAGCTTAGTTATATATAACTTATGTAAATAATATATATTAAAAGTTCCAACGCCACCCTACTCTTCCAGAAGGGTTAGACCAGCAGGGTCCTCGAACAAAAAATTTCTGCAGCCATACATAGGTAGTAGTAGTCTCTAAAGAGGAGTTGGCTACTGTAGGCAAGGAAAAGCAGGGCTATTCACTCACGATACATAAAGGGAGCATATAGGAATCTGTGGTAGCAAGCTGTCATACCCTTCATTAACCCCTGACTGCCTTTCACTGTGCTATAATTCCATTATCTGATGTGCGACTATTTCACAGCTTGCTATTATCTGCCTGTGTTATAAAGCATATAGCATGTAGCATGTAAAATGGTCGGCCCTCGCACATGTTCACTTCATCAAATTTGGCACTCTTCGAAAAAAGTTTGGACATGCCTGCTGTAGAATGAACTCTGCACAGGTTATAGAGCATTCCTAGAAAACTTTCCCTACAAGTGATAAGGTTCCCTCCAGTCTATTTTTCCTACAGGAGTCTATAATCTACAAGAAATCAGATTAACAGTCTGCATTAGCTAAATAACAAACATAACAAGTGACTAATGAGATTTGTGACAATCTCTGAACTGCACTGTGAACTATGTTGGTGCCATATAAGCTATGGGAAATAAACAGGCAACACCATTTTCCTTTGTACTTGGTGGTTCATTGCATCGTAGCAACCATGATCTCTCCAGTGACAGATTCCTAATTTCATGTTTACTTATTTGTATGCCAGTCATTTAACTAGCAGAAGGATTTTTCAGAATCCATATAGGAAAAACACAAGCATCCCCGGATATGATAATTTATGTAAAGAAGTCCAATTAAAGTAAGTGGTGCTGCAAAATGCCTCTTGTGTTGAGAGCTCTTGCTCTGATCTGTGTGAACTCTGTAGCATCAGATGCCACTTTCTGGTTTGTGTACAGCTCAAGAAGAATAGCCTTATCATGTACTATAGAAGGATGCAAATGGTATTTGTATATTTGAAAATGTTTGCTGTGTTCCTTCTTCATAAATTAATTCTCATTTCGGTGGGGAAACTTTCAAGTTTTCATATGGCAAGGACTGCGCAGAACACAGCTATACAGCTCTTTTCTATGTTACTCTATGGCTCCAGGACATTCTGTCAGGGACCGACCTTCCCTAGAAGAAATATTGTTTTCTTTCTGAGGAATCTGATAGAAAAAGCCTCTTCGTTAACTTCGTGTAAAGGCCGTACACATTAAGGCTATGTTCACACAACGTATATTTTCGTAAAATCAAGGCTGTTGTATATTGGCCGTGATTATTACGAAAATATACGTTACCTTTCCTTCTATGGGTTCCCGGACGGAGTGTATACACATAGGGGTACATGTATGAAAAGGCGGAAATGCCTTTTTTAGGCGCAGATGGGGCAGATTGGTGTAAAAATATTCGCAAATGGTATTTTTGCGAATATTTTTTTTGCATCTCTCCCATCTGCGCCACCTTCACCAGTGGGGCGGAGAGGGGGCATTACGGGTGTTACGAGAGCATGCAGAGGGGGCGCGGCTTCTGCATGCGTCGCATTTATCATTTTTTCAGTGGAAAAATTATACTGAAACTGATACTGAAAATTTCCGCATGTACGGGCTCCGTACGATCAGGATTTATGTAGAGGCAATAATTGTCCCCCATAGTATACACTCCGGCCGGGATCTCTCGCGGCGCCGCAAACAACTGACATGTCAGTTTTCTGCGGCCGCTATTCTTTGAATAGCGGTCGTAGAAAACCATGTCAGTGCACACTATGGAGCGAGCGGCTCCGACCGCACGCTCCATAGTGTGCAGTGGGGAGTTCTGATGCGGGCGCGCATGGATGTGCCTGCATCAGGACACTGCGGCCCTAAAGATCATCCAGCCGGTACTACAGTACCGGCTGGGATGATCTTTTCAGAGACTGGCCGTTCCGTGACCCGACCAGTCTCTTATGGTGTGTGAACATAGCCTGAAGGGGTAGTTTCTTTCAAATCAGCTGGTCCCAGCAAGTGCTAGAAATTTATAATATACTTCTATTAAAAAAATCTCAAGTCTTCCAGTATTTATCAACTGCTGTACGTCCTACAGGAAGTGGTGTATTCTTGCCAGTCTGTCACAGTGCTCTCTGATGCTACCTCTGTCCATGTTAGGAACTATCCAGAGCAATAGTAAATTCCCATAAAAAAAAAAAAACCTCTACTGTTCTCTAGACTGGAAAGAATACACCACTTCCTACAGGACATACAGCAGCTGATAAGTACTGGAAGAATTGAGATTTTTAAATAGAAGTAAATTACAAATCTCTGACACTTTCTGGCACCAGTTGATTTTAAACAATTTTTGGGGGGTGAACTAACCTTATAAGTCTGAACAGAACTTGACTGGTATAATACATATATGAAGAACATAGGTGTCATGGACATTTTACGATATACAACAATTCTTTGAGTGGAGAGTGGCGGTGGCGCGCAAAGGCATCATATTGACACACTGAGGCAGGCGGGATTCCAAATGGAGTCAGCGGCGGCGGCTTCACGTGGAATTCCACCACTTTTACTCAGTGAGAGTTACTAAGGCTCTGGACTACTTTAATAGCATCATATACAGTACTATACAAAAGTTCTAGACAGGTTTGGAAAAACTGCTAAAAGGTAAGATGTGAGGCTCCCAAGATGTCTGATCGGCTCCTAGTTTTTAGTCTCCAGCAGGAAGACAACCCCAAACACCCAGCCAATGTCCATAAGAACTATCTTCCGTCTAAAGATGAACAAGGAGTCCTGGAGGTGATAATATGGCCCCACAGAGCCCTGATCTCTACATTATCCAGTCTGTCTAGGATTACATAGAGAAACGGAAGGATCTGACATCTATAGCAGCGACATCTATACAAGATCTGGAGTCCCCAACATGTCTGGGACAACCTTTCTGCCGAGTTCCTTTATACACTGTGTGTACGTTACCTAAAAGAACTGATGCTGTAGTAAAAGCAATGGGCGGTCACATCACATACTGATGGGATTTATATTTTTTTTGTTCATTCATTTGCTGTCAGGACTGTGCGCTGTCGCTCCTCAATTCGGGCTGTTCAGCCGAGAAGGGGCTGAGTTGGTGCAGTTCCAGAACCCAGTCTGAACACAAGTTTATTTTAGGTTTGTTCAGCCCCATCCATCTTGCTTGTTATGCCTTGGCAGCTTGAGGGTTAACCTGCTGCTGTGCAGGTGGGCTGTGTGGAGGATCAGGGGCCGGTCCAATCAGGTGCTGGACTGAGTTCCTGATCCTCCATAAATCATGTGTAAGCCGAGAGTGCTGGCTATTAGTGTTCCTGCTAGGCTAAGCGTATTCTTGCTGTGACTTGTAGTTCTCCTGACCTTTTTGCTCGTTCTTTGACTTCTCTATTTAATGCCTGCCTTGACCTTTCTGCTTGACGATTTTGTATCTTTGCTGTTCGCTATTGCCGACCCGGACTGTTGACCCCGAATTATTGTGTTTGTTTGTCTGTCATTGTTTTTTTTTCACTTGTTACAGAGCAGGGACCACCTTGGTGGTTGTCCGCAACCGCCTAGGGCTGTCCGTGACAAGTAGGCAGGGACAGTTGGTGGGAACAGCCAGGGCCTACTGTCTGTGTGTATCTGTCTTACTGCCCTTGCCACCATCCAGTTTTAACATTTGCATTTTCTTAATTGATAAAGCAACCCTGCTTAAAGGGAATTTGTCACTAGGCTTATGCTGCCTTAAATGAGGGCAGCATAAACTAGTGAACAGATCAGTGTATTACTTACATCATTCTGTTCAGCCGTTCTTCTAATATGCAGGAGAATAGGATTGTTGCCACACCCTTCCCCCTTCCCTCCAGCTGCTGATTAACAGCTGATTGTCTATACACAGCATGGATCGATAACTGCCAATCAGCAGATGAGGGGCGGAGCTTTCTGCTTCTCATGAATATTGAGGACTACTGGGCTCATGCACATAATGGAGAGGACTACTTATTGTCCATGTTATTCAGCAGGATATCTCTGGATCAGCTGCACAGAACAATGTAAGTGATCCATCATTCTGTTCAGCTTCTATGTCACTAGTTTATGCTACCCTGAGATAAGACACCACAACCCTACTGACAGAGTCCCTTCAAATGTTTTTCACAGCACTGTGTATCCTATGGCATTAGGCATCTTCAGTTGTATGACAATTCTGATGTAATATTGGCAACATGACACAAAATCTTCATCTAATTCTGAAAGGAAATATCATATACATTCTTTGTCCATAGTAAGAATAGTCAGAAGATCAGTCAATTCTTTGAAGTATCAAATCTAATTTTGTAATATTGACAGTGGCGTAGCTATAGGGGTCGCAGCGGTCGCACTGCCCCCCTTGCCACTTGTCTCTGAGCATCCCGAGAAGCTGCGGCCATCGCTTTGATGTTCTGCCCGCACAGTGAGCGGGCGGAACATTAAAGCGATCAGAATACAGGAGCAGGACCTGTCAGCGTCCTGCTCCTGTATTCCCTCCCATAGGCTGCCGGCACTTCATACCAGCAGCCTATGGGATGCCGGGACGTGACCTCTCCGGCAGGCCTGATGATGTGACGTCATCACGCCTGCCGGAAGTCCACTGCCTGCAGCCACACAGCGCTAATTATTTGAGTATGATGTTTGTTTTTTTAGGGGCACCTCTGGGGGAATTATTAGATCATGGGGGGCACCTCTGGGGGCATTATTAGTATATGGGGGCACCTCTGGGGGCATTATAAGTATATGGGGGCACCTCTGGGGGCATTATTAGTTCATGGGGGCACCTCTGGGGGCATTATTAGTATATGGGGGCACCTCTGGGGGCATTATTAGTTCATGGGGGCACCTCTGGGGGCATTATTAGTTCATGGGGGGCACCTCTGGGGGCATTATTAGTATATGGGGGCACCTCTGGGGGCATTATTAGTATATGGGGGCACCTCTGGGGGCATTATTAGTATATGGGGGCACCTCTGGGGGCATTATTAGTATATGGGGGTAGCCCTGGGGGCAGTATTAGCTCATGGGGGCACCTCTGGGGGCATTATTAGTATATGGGGGCACCTCTGGGGGCATTATTAGTTCATGGGGGCACCTCTGGGGGCATTATTAGCTCATGGGGGCATCTCTGGCGGCATTATTAGTATATGGGAGCACCTCTGGGGGCATTATTAGTTCATGGGGGCACCTCTGGGGGCATTATTAGTTCATGGGGGCACCTCTGGGGGCATTATTAGCTCATGGGGGCACAGCAGGGAATCCTACATACAGGGGGCACAACAGGGGATCCTACATACAGGGGGCATCCCACACAGCGCAGTTACTATGGGAGCCTACAGGAGGGAGAAAGGAAAGGAAGTTGCTAGAAATGTGCGGAGCCTAAATTGTTTGTCTCGCAGGTTCTGAAAAGATGAAACGTATTTGGAAGGAATCATCATGGAGGTCTGGGCCGGATGGAGAGGAAAAGGGAAAGTGACGCCTCAGATCAAAGAAGACGTCACCTGTGAGACACTGTATGACACTTTTCTTATTTTGTAGAACATCATTTAGTAGGGGTGTCCCGAGGTGACAGCTACTAGATTATCTGATGTCACTAGATATCACTGTGTTATCTGTGGTGTTACATAGGACTGCAGGTGACATCTACATTATCTGTACTCAGAGATATCACTGTGTTATCTGTGCTGTTACATAGGACTGCAGGTGACTACTACATTATCTGTACTCAGAGGGATATCACTGTTTTATCTGTGGTGTTACATAGGACTGCAGCTGACATCTACTACATGATCTGTACTCAGAGATATCACTGTGTTATCTGTGCTGTTACATAGGACTGCAGGTGAAATCTACTACATTATCTGTACTCAGAGGGATATCACTGTTATCTGAGGTGTTACATAGGACTGCAGGTGATATCAGGTGACTTCTCCAGGTTGCAGAAGTTCAAACTTCATCGTGCCCTGCTGACAGTTTATTATGGGAGTTGTAGTTTTGCAGCATGTGACTCCTTAGGTTGCAGCACTACAACCCCCATCGTTTCCAACTGGCAGTTTATGATGAGAGTTGTAGTTTTTCAGCTGGAGAGTCAAAGATTGGAATACAATGATTAGACAATGACACAGTACAGTCCATTAATTATAGGGGGCAGTAGTGCAGTACATGAGGTGGAGACAGTGGCAGTGCATTAGAACATGGTGGCACATTAGAGTAATTGGATATAACGTTAGATATGACTTTGCCTGATCGGGTGAGATGGGGGGCCCCAAGCTAACATTTTGCACCAGGGCCCATCAGCCTTTAGCTACGCCCCTGAATATTGACACATATATTTGCAGTTATGAAGTAGGGGGGATTACTTGTAGTTGTTTAATTCTTTTTTTTTGTGTGTGTTTATTAAGGCTATGTTCACATTGCGTACGAATCCGTCCGCAGTTCTTACGCTGCCGTACATGTGCGGCTGAAACTACGGGCGTGGGAAAAATCGACATAGGGCTGGATGCGTACGAACCACGAACATACGCCCGTAGTACAGTTATGCTTCCCTAGCTTGTTTCGAAGCGATCTGAAACAGGTCATTTACTTGGAGATCTTCGCCCAGCCCAATAAAACACACAGAACCTTTTGGATCGAAAAATCAAGTTAAATTTGACTGAAATAAGTACTCCGTACAGGACCGCATGGAAATCCACGGCCGTGAGTTCGAACATTTCCCTCCTCAAACAATGGTCTTGTTCATTTTTCACGGCGGCGTATACAATCCGGTCGTAAGTTCATACGTAGTGTGAACTGTGCGCCCGTATATCTTATACTTTCAAGCTAACGCATCAACCTCAAAACTACGTGCGTATATTCGCGGTTCGCACTACGAGCGGAAATATACGTAGTGTGAACATAGCCTAAAGAAGTTTTTCGAGTTACAATATACATTTCCTATCCGTATATCCACAATTTTACAAACAGGTCCCAGAATTTTTTTTTTAATGAAGTGCTAAGTTACTCTTTTCATTGTACTTGGTTATCCCCGACAGCTTCATATACAGTGAATGAAGAATTGGAGTGCATACGTGACGTCGCTCCATTCAGAACAAAGACATTATGCTCCATTTGTGAATAGACAGATAGATGGAATACCCCTTTAAGAAAACATAGGCCTTATTCCCACGTTCCGTGCACAGTCAGTATATACAGATGGTGTGAAACAGAACAGATTATTGGAACTGCTGCAGTGGTGAAGCCTGCAGTTTTCATTGTTCAGATAAAGATTTGCCTTTGATTCCACCCATTGCTATGAAGGGTAAACTCTGTGGAAAAATCTGCCAGAAATTCCTGACGGCAGCCTTATTCTAAAAGAACAATAAAATGATAGGTTTAACTCCATCCCTGTTATTCAGCCATTCTAATCACCCTTTGTATTGTAGACGTTGCTGACTTGAGTCTTGAGACAAGAAGTCAGTTCATCTCTATTCTTAGTATGTGTGAGGAACAAGCAGTTACATGGCTTGGCAGGATGACAAGTTTGTAATTTCTGATTCCTTTTCTTCTTGAATGTTCCTTCAAAGCATGTTCAGAAAATGTCTTTTATATCTGAAAAAAATGACCATTTATATTTCACATTGTATATAATTCATGCTGTGGTCTGATATGGGGAAAATAATTATTTGATACACTGCAGATTTTGCAACTTTCCCACCTACAAAGAATGGAGAGGTCTGTTTTATCGTAGGTATACTTGACCTGTGAGAGACAGAATCTATAATTTTTTTTTCCAGATAATCACATTGTATGGGTTTTAAATAATTAATTAACATTTTATTGTAAGAAATAAGTATTTGATCACCAATCAACTAGCAAGAATTCTGTCTTTCACAGTTAGGCTGCATTCACACGTTCCGTGTTCCGCAGGGAACACGGACATGGAATGCCTGTAACGGACTTCTCCTCCTACCCGGGCAGCATCTGTGATAAGATGCTGGGAGCGGGGGAACTGTACAGATATGCACCGCGCTGTAATGAATGCGGGGGAACTGTTTAGATATGTGCTGCGCTGTAATGACAGTGCCGCGCGGCTGATTCATTACAGCGCGGTGCATATCTGTACAGTTCCCCCGCTCCCAGCATCTTATCACAGATGCTGCCCGGGCTGGAGGAGAAGTCCGTTACAGGCATTCCACGTCCATGTACCGTGCGGAACACGGAACGTGTGAATGCAGCCTTAGTTTTTTTATTTTCCTACTCAGCACTCATTACCTGCATTAATTGCATCTGTTTAACTTATTACCTTTATAAAACACTTGTCCACACACTTCAACCTCTTTACCCTCTTCACCATGGCCTAGACGAAAGAGCTGTCTAAGGACACCAGGGATAAAATTGTAGACCTGAACAAAGCTGGAATGGGCTACAGGACAACAGGCAAGCAGTTTGGTAAAAAGGCAACAATTGTTAGTGAAATTATTAGAAAATGGAAGAAACACAAGATGACTGTCAATCTTCCTTGGTCTGGGGCTCCATGCAAGATCTCGTCTCGTGAGGGTAAGGATGATTCTGAAAAAGGTCAGGAATCAGCTCAGAACTACAAAAGAGGACCTGGTTTATGACTTAAACAGATCTGGGAACAGAGTCTCTAATATTACTGTTACTAACACAATGGAGATTTATCAAACATGGTGTAAAGTGAAACTGGCTCAGTTGCCCCTAGCAACCAATCAGATTCCACCTTTCATTTTCCAAAGAGTCTGTAAGGAATGAAAGGTGGAATCTGATTGGTTGCTAGGGGCAACTGAGCCAGTTTCACTTTACACCATGTTTGATAAATCTCCCCCTTAATGTCTGTAACGCCTGGACTAGTGGATCCACTGGATCGTCACCAGCGATGGCACTGACCTCACCAGGGAGCGGAGTCTAAGGGGCCGCTGGTTTTCACCAGAGCCCGCCGCAAGGCGGGAAGGACTTGCTGCGGCAGGCGACCCCCAGGTCGCTACCCCTGGCTTGGTTGCTGGTGACGGCAGGCGAGGCGTGGCAGGAGCAGTAGGCAGGAGATGGTACTGGCAATGGTCTGTAGGTGAGACCGCACGTGACAGGCTGAACACAGGAACCAAAGTATAACGGGGAAGCAGGAACCAGGAACAAGGAGTGGGGACCAGGTAGCGGACAGGAATCAGGAACAAGGACTAGGGACCAGGTAGAGGACAGGAATCAGGAACAACAGGGAGCTGGGCCAAACGCTATGGGAAGCATGTAGAGGCTCCAACACCTGCAGTGGGGCAGGGCTGGAATTTATAGGACTGAAAATAAAGACAAAAAGAGGCACAGGCGCCTCGTGTGATACCAGAGGTAAACGTGGAGAGTGTAGGGGTGGTATTGTGCTCACCTTAAAGCCACTTGGGCTAGTAGCGTATCACCCTAATTAGGGTATATATATCCAAGCCGGGGGTCTCTCGCTTGCTAGCTGGATTCACAGGACTGCAAAAGCTGGTGGTACCTCTAAACGGGATGCTCCCGGGGGGGGCCCGTGTGTAAACAAGAGTAAAAAGAAAAATCCCCAAAAAAATGGTATCATTATCAGCGCTGTCACTGCCAGAAAATCCAATTCACCAGGCGAATGAAGAAAAACTTGTTTATTTGGTTGCACAACGGCACAGCGACGGACAGGAGCGTGGAGAGGTGAGGCGCCCCCCGGGGCCGAAGTAACAGCAGCGCCGGGTCCCTGCCTATGGACACCGGCTGCTGCATGGGGAAGAGAGGAGTCGCGGCGGCGGCCCGGAGCACGGGACGCCGCCGCGGCTGTGACAGTACCCCCCCCCCCTTTGGCCTCCCCCTCTTTCTGGCCTGTAGGAACCTCTTGATGAGATCTTGGTCCAGGATGTTAGCCTCGGGTTCCCAGGACCTCTCCTCAGGACCAAATCCTTTCCAGTCCACCAGGAAGAACCGTCTCCCTCTGACAGTTTTCATGGCCAGAATGTCTTTGACAATGTAGACGTCGTCAGAGACGGCTTGTGGAGCAGAGAGCGAAGCCTTATCGGAGAACCGGTTGAGGACTACTGGCTTTAAGAGGGAGACATGGAAGGCGTTCGGAATCCGCATCGTAGGAGGTAGGCGGAGTTTGTAGGTGACAGGGTTGAGGCGTTTTAGCACCGAGAAAGGACCAATGAATCGAGGACCCAACTTGTAGCTGGACATATTTGGCCGAGAGCCAGACTTTGTCCCCAGGGAGAAAATTCATGGCGGGTCTTCTTCTCTTATCCGCCTGGTCCTTCATGCGGTCAGATGCCTTGAGCAGAGATTGTCGAGTCTGTTCCCAGATCGACTGCAGGTCAGATAACAACTCCTTCACGGCTGGGACTTCAGAGGATGGAGAGAGAGGCAGAGGAGGGCGAGGATGACGTCCATAGACCACATAGAAGGGTGACTTGCCTGTGGAGCTCGAGTCCAGATGATTGTAGGAGAACTCCGCCCATGGAAGCAGACTGGACCAGTTGTCCTGGCGAGCGGAGACGAAATGTCGCAGATAACTGCCAAGGACCTGATTGACCCTCTCCACTTGCCCATTAGTCTGGGGATGATAGGCCGAAGAGAAGTCCAGCTTCACTTGGAGTTGAGAGCAGAGAGCACGCCAGAATCTGGAGACAAATTGTGAGCCTCTGTCAGACACTATATGAAGAGGAAGACCATGGAGGCGGAAGATATGCTGAAAGAACAGCTGGGCCAGGCGAGGAGCTGATGGTAATCCAGGAAGAGCCACGAAGTGGGACATCTTGGAAAAGCGGTCAGTACAACCCAAATGACCGTGTCACCCGCAGATGGAGGTAAGTCTGTGACAAAGTCCATGCCTATATGGCACCAGGGGCGGTCTGGGACTGGCAAGGGCTGAAGTAGGCCGGCAGGTTTTTGATGGGAGGACTTGTCTCTGGCACAGATGGTACAAGACGCCACAAAGTCCTTGACATCTTGGAGTAGGCTAGGCCACCAGTAGTGGCGGGAGATCAGTTGCCCGGTCTTTAGAGCTCCCTTGCCCCATGACATCGGATGCTCGGGATAACGCATCGGCCTTTATATTCTTCTCGGCTGGACGGAAATGAATGGTGAAGTTGAACCGAGAGAAGAAGAGGGACCACCTGGCCTGCCGGGGATTGAGGCGTTGAGCCGATTGGAGGTAGAGGAGGTTCTTGTGGTCCGTGTAGATGTTAACGGAATGTCTAGCCCCCTCTAGGAGATGACGCCACTCCTCCAGTGCCAACTTGATAGCCAGGAGTTCACGATCTCCAATAGTATAGTTCCTCTCGGCCGGGGAAAAAGTTTTAGAAAAGAACCCGCAGGTTCTGATCTTGCCTGATGTGTCCCTTTGCGAGAGGACGGCTCCTGCGCCCACAGAAGAAGCATCAACTTCAAGAGAAAACGGCTTGAAGATATCCGGGCGAACTAGAGCAGGAGCGGAGGCAAAGGCAGACTTTAGGCTATTGAAGGCTTGTTCGGCCTCTGGAGGCCAGCGTTTGGGATCTGCCCTCTTCTTTGTGAGAGCCACTATGGGTGCTACCAGGGTAGAGAAGTGAGGGATGAATTGCCGGTAGTAGTTGGCAAATCCAAGGAATCGTTGGATAGCTCTAAGTCCCTCAGGGCGAGGCCATTGGAGAACAGCTGAGAGCTTGGCAGGATCCATCTGTAGGCCCTGGTCGGAGACAATGTACCCAAGAAACGGCAGGCTGCGTTGATGGAAAACGCACTTCTCCAGCTTGGCATATAAGCGGTTGGCCCGTAATCTTCGTAGAACCTGCCGTACATGGGACACGTGGGTCTGCTGGTCGTGGGAGAAGACCAGGATGTCGTCAAGATAGACAATGACGCAGACGTAGAGGAAGTCGCGGAATATATCATTCACGAATTCCTGGAAGACCGCTGGGGCGTTGCATAGGCCGAATGGCATGACCAGATATTCGTAGTGCCCATCCCTGGTGTTGAAAGCGGTCTTCCATTCGTCTCCTTCACGAATTCGCATCAGGTTATACGCTCCCCTCAGGTCCAGCTTAGAGAAGATCCTAGCTCCACGGAGACGGTCGAATAGTTCGGGGATTAGTGGAAGAGGATAGCGGTTCTTGACAGTCACCTTATTTAAGCCCCGGTAGTCTATGCATGGGGGGAGGGAACCGTCCTTCTTCTGCACAAAGAAAAATCCAGCGCCAGCAGGAGACGTGGATTTACGAATTAAGCCCTTCTGTAAGTTCTCCCGGATGTAGGAGGACATGGCTTCCGTCTCGGGCACCGAGAGAGGGTATACTCGACCACGTGGAGGAGAAGTTCCTGGAAGAAGGTCTATAGGGCAATCATAGGGCCGATGAGGTGGTAGAGAGTCCGCCTCCTTGGCCGAAAAAACATCAACGAAGTCATGGTATTCCTGCGGTAGTCCCGAATGAGGCTTGGCGTTAGCAGGTGACCTCGTAGCGCACTTGGGTTGAGGAGGTCTCAGACACCTATTTGGACAGTCCTGGCCCCAGCTGAGAACCTCCCCAGTTCTCCAGTCCAGCTTAGGGGTATGTAGTTGCAGCTAAGGGAGACCCAACAGGATGTTGGAAGAGGAATGGCGCAAAACGTAGAAGGAAATCCTCTCCTGATGTAAGGCGCCCACCTGGAGGACTAGGGGTTCCGTCTGGCAGTGCACAGCTTCGGAAAGAATCTCGCCCGTGACCGAAGAGATAGACCGGGGTTGGGTTAGCTGTATCACGGGTAGCCGCCATCTTTGGACCAATGAAGCAGAAATGAAACTGCCAGCAGCGCCAGAGTCGATAAGGGCAGTAGTCTGGAGAACTTGCCCTGTGGGTGTCTGGATGGAGACTGGCATAGTCAACCTTGGAGAGGTGGCATTCACACCTAGGGAGGCCTCTCCCACCGGACCTAGGTGCGAGCGTTTCCCGGACGCTGAGGACGTTGGGGACATCTCTGCCGGTAGTGATCAGCGCCACCGCAATAGAGACAGAGATTCAGCTGCATTCGACGGGCTCTCTCATCAGTCGTCAGGCGAGCTCATTCCACCTGCATGGGGACTTCTGGAGGCGACTGGGGCATAGGAGCAACGGGACTCTGGGACACCGGTGCCAGCCGAGGATGGCGACGGGGCAGGCTCAGTCGTCGTTCCTGCCGGACCTCCTCCTCTCTCTCGGAAAATCGGTTGTCGACTCTGGTAGCCAGTAGGATAAGATCGTTCAGAGATGTAGGGAGGTCGCGGGCGGAGAGCACGTCTTTCACTCGACCGGATAGGCCCTTCTTGAAGGTGGCTAATAGGGCGGCCTCGTTCCAGTCCAATTCAGCTGCCAGGGTGCGGAACTGGATGGCATAGTCACCAACAGAGGAGCTCCCTTGAGAGAGGTTGAGAAGAGCAGTCTCAGCTGAAGTAGCACGGGCAGGTTCCTTAAAGACGGAGCGAAACTCGGCCAGGAAGGCCCAGGGATTGGCAGCAACAGGATCATCACGGTCCCACAGTGGCGTGGCCCAGGCCAGAGCTCTACCCTCCAATAGGCTGATGATGAACGCCACTTTAGAGCGCTCGGTGGGAAACTGACTACTTAAAAGTTCAATATGCATCGTGCATTGAGTCAGGAATCCCCTGCACAACTTGGGATCGCCTCCATATTTACTCGGGAGGGCCAATCGAAGTCTCGAGGTGGCTGCAGGTGGTGGTGGGCGCTGGGCTGTAGTATGCTGCTGTAGAGCGGCAGTCAATTGCTGGATTTGCTGCGACTGTTGCTGGATCTGTTGAGCCTGTTGAGCGACCACTCTGGCGACGTCACGGAGATCAGGCACCTCGCCGGGATCCATGGTTGGAGCCTACTGTAACGCCTGGACTAGTGGATCCACTGGACCGTCACCAGCGATGGCACTGACCTCACCAGGGAGCGGAGTCTAAGGGGCCACTGGGTTTCACCAGAGCCCGCCGCAATGGATGGACTTGCTGCGGCAGGCGACCCCCAGGTCGCTACCCCTGGCTTGGTTGCTGGTGACGGCAGGCGAGGCGTGGCAGGAGCAGTAGGCAGGAGATGGTACTGGCAATGGTCTGTAGGTGAGACCGCACGTGACAGGCTGAACACAGGAACCAAAGTATAAACGGGGAAGCAGGAACCAGGAACAAGGAGTGGGGACCAGGTAGCGGACAGGAATCAGGAACAAGGACTAGGGACCAGGTAGCGGACAGGAATCAGGAACAACAGGGAGCTGGACCAAACGCTATGGGAAGCATGTAGAGGCTCCAACACCTGCAGTGGGGCAGGGCTGGAATTTATAGGGAGTGATTGTGTGCAAGACCAATTAGGAGCGCACTGCCCCTTTAAATCCGAGACAGCCGGCGCGCGCGCGCCCTAGGAGGCGGGGACGCGCGCGCCGGCCGGCACAGCGACGGACAGGAGCGTGGAGAGGTGAGGCGCCCCCCGGGGCCGAAGTAACAGCAGCGCCGGGTCCCTGCCTATGGACAACGGCTGCTGCATGGGGAAGAGAGGAGTCGCGGCGGCGGCCCGGAGCACGGGGCGCCGCCGCGGCCGTGACAATGTCTAAATCCATAACATCTTTCCCCACCACTTCTTCATGGAATCACATGGTAAAGAATCATATGACTTATACTAAAAAAAAAAAAAAACGCAAATGGGTAAAGTGCACGGCCTAAATGGAGGGTGACACCCTCATGTACACACTGCATATAATATAAGAAACAGAAGGCCAGCTTCAATGGTCAGTATATCACTATTAGTTCCAAGGAAAGTGGCACAAATCCAATCCCACAGAAACCAAACAGTTTACAGACAGAAATGATCAGAGTTGAAAGTAGATATGGACATTAAGGCTATGTTCCCACTAAGGGATCATAGCAGAGAAAGGCGGCCGTCTATGAATATTGACAGCCGCAAATAACAATCATAATTCCGCTAAATGATGGTACAATTCTGTAGTGGGAACATAGCCTAAAGCTTTTGGTCTTAGAAAGCCATGTCCAGGCCTTAAATTGCCATCAAGATTAACCCCATAAAATTAAACCTGATGGGAACGTAGGATTAGCCAACAATAGGATATACAGCAAACACAGTCTATCCCTTGCTCACAATACAAGTCTTTCATATGTGCACAGACCAGCTGATGAATTCTGCGGGGATAAATAGAGATGCCCGGGATTGCAGTCCAATGAACAAAGTCTCAGTGAATAGAATATAACTCGGGGCTGATGTTAGGAGCGAAATGTTTATTGGGGGACATAAGTAAGTAATGGGAGACCAAGTCTGATTCCAATCTGACGTTCAAAGCTTATATCTCAGCGCTGGAGTGGTGAAATATAATAAGAGTTATATCTCCTTATTCAGGTTAGGAAGTCCTATTGTACACTGCCTTTACTACAGTCAGCAAAATGCTGCTGACAGGGGCAATTTAAAGGGGTTATCTGGCTAATGAAAACATTATTTATATGGTTACAAGAATATATATAGAAAACAATAAAGTAGCTATGCTTACCTCTTCGTGCTTCCCAGGTGTCCTCTTATGGGTCTCTGGTGCCCCAGGAGTTCAGAGAGGTAAGCATAGCTTCTTCATTGTTTTCTATATACTTGTAACCATGTATATAATGTTTCCCTAGTCAGATAACCTCTTAAGTCATATATCAACCGCTATCTTGAAGAACAATGCATGATGATTGATTTTCATCATCTTCTCTTATATTTGACAGTGTTACATTTACAATCTCAATGGCAGAACACTTCACAATGTCATTCACTTGCATTTGCAATAACACTTTAAGGCCTTTCAAAACAGACATAAAATAATGTCTATTTACTATTACTGGGGTTCAAGAAATGTAGTAGGTGATGACATAGCCAAAGGACCCTTCAAGCTCTTTTAGAGAAATTTTACATTTCTACTAAGAAAATATAACTTTATCATTTAGAAATCATTAAAAGTCCTTCATGACAGATGGGATGGACTATGAGAACACTGTGGGATCAGGATACAAGCTGCCCATGGAAGTCCATAGAAAGGGGAGAGGGAAGGAGCAAGCAGCCAGAGTGAGAAATATGGAAAAAAAATTATAGCATTATTTACCCACATTGGTGGGTTCACAGATTACGCTATACTGTTTTATAATGTCCTCCATGCTGCTGCCACTTCTGGGAGTGTAGTATTGAAAAATATGGTAGTATCTTATCATCTGTGTGTTAAAGGGCAACTCCAGTGATTTTTTTTTTCTTTCAAATCAACTAGTATCAGAAAGTGCCCGAGATTTGTAATTTACTTCTATTAAAAATCTCAAGTCTTCCAGTATTTATCAGCTGTTGTATGTCATAGACATAGATATGTAGGGCATACAGCCGCTGATAAATAATGGAAGATAGGAGATTTTTTAATAGAAGTAAATAACAACTTGATACTAGTTGATTTGAAAGAATTTTTTTTCCGCTGGAGTTGCCCTTTAGTTATTTGGAAGACATTATGGCAGCTAGAGTCCACCCAGTAGCTCAGGGACACCTTAAAATTAGAGACAAAGCATAAAAAGATAAAACTGCTGAAAAAATATCACATACAAGTTATATAATAGCCAGAAATAGTGTACCAGCACTTATCATAGCTTATCCTGAAAGAGAAGGTACAATTTCAGGATATTAAACTGGAAGAGCCTATCAACTGAAGTCTGTCATTTGGGGTAGGAGACAAGAAAATAAATATATTCTGTCAATAGCATAGAAGATATTTCTTACCATGAATCTGTCATGATGGTCAAGTTTAAAATATGGGGAGTACATACAGCTTTAGCTTACTGCCTAAGCACCACTGTCTTGCCATGCCCTCAAAGATTTTCCATGTAAAAAGAAATTCCCGGCACTCGCCAAATCTTCTGCAAGGTGATTTATTTACAAGTGCAAGTACAGACAGACATCAAGGACGCGTTTCGGCGTATAGCCTTTCTCAACAAGTCTATAATATGCTCCAACAGTCACTAGCTTTATACATGTGGTGGGTGCTTCAAATCTGACGTCATCACAGCTGCGGCTTAGACGCTACCTCCTAACGTCATCACAGTGGGCGTGGATTGGCGATCAGCTGAGCGTCACATGAGCGGACACATCACAACCATGGTAACTATATAAACAATCTCGTTAAAGTATATAGACTAGAGACAAAACATAAACTGAACATTTACAAACACAAAACAAGACATGATACACATTATGTTAGTAACACCAAAATAGGTGGTGGAATTAGTATTACACAAATTTACGTTAACCTTCCACCGTCTCGTTTTCATTATTTTCAATAAGACATATCTAGAAAAGACAAGATATAAAATAAGATAAAAAAACTATCAACAGATCATATAAATACAGCACTAAGTGAGTACAGATAAATCATAATCCCTGTTAAGACCCATAGTTTCTAAAGTTTGCAGGGTATGGATCCAAAACGCTTCCCGGCGGCGCAATATTTTCTTAATGTTGCCGCCTCGTCTCGGTAAATGCACTTTCTCAATCACTTGGAATCGCAATTGTGCAATATTGTGACGGGCCTCTCTGAAATGATGGGGTATGGGTAACAGCCAGTTACCGCACCTAATAGTTGATTTATGTTTGGAAACTCTGTCTTTAATTGGCTGAATGGTCTCGCCAACATATAATTTACCACAAGGGCATATGATGATGTAAATCACGTTCTTACTATCATAAGTGAACTGTCCCTTGATGTGATAACTCTTGCCTGTAAGCGGATAGTTGAATGAGCTCCCCTTCTGGACATTATTGCATTGGGCGCATCTAAGACATGGAAAAGTACCTTGTTTCCTTTGTGTGAATGTTCTTTGGTTATCACTCACAACTCCAGCGCCTCTATCTGCTCTTACCAATGCATTGTGTAAATTGGGGGCACGTTTATTGCATATAAGAGGAACAGTACAGAACTCCTCTATGTCCGGGTGTGCCAGTCAGTATGTGCCAGTGTTTTCTAATAATACCATCCACTTTAGTGCTAAATGGATGCTATTCCCGTACAAAAGGAATTCTTTTTGTTTTTGTTGTTTGTTCTCTTGATATAGATGTGGAGGGTCTATCTGCTTCTACAAGAATCTGTGTGGGGTATCCCCGATCATGGAAACGGCCCTTCATCTCTTCTACCCGTACCTTACGGACCTCGGGATCTGTAACCAGCCAGTTGACCCTCTGTATTTGTGACCTTGGGATAGACCGTTTAACCGACAGGGGGTGGGAGCTGTCGTAATGTAAAATACTGTTCCTATCCGTAGACTTACGGAAAAGGTCAGTTTTAAAGTGACCCTGTGTATCTTTAATAGCAGTTACATCTAAGAAGCTGATAGACCCATAGTCACTGGTATGAGTAAATTGCAATTCCTGCCAAATAGAGTTAAGATAAATCATAAACTCTGTCAGGGTCTTATGTGGTCCCCCCCATATGCAAAAAATATTGTCTATAAATCTGCGCCATATTTTGGCGTACTGTACAAACAGATGATTAGAATATACAAATTTCTCCTCAAAAAAAGCCATATAGGCATTTGCGTAGGGGGGGGGGGGGGGGGGGGGCCACATTCGACCCCATCGCCGAGCCTCTCTTCTGCAAATAGTAAGCCTCCTTGAACATGAAATAGTTCTCATATAGAACTACTGCAAGTAAGTCCAGAAAAAAACTCTTTTCATCATTGGTATAAGGGCTCTCCCTAAGGAGCCATTTTACAGCCTCAATCCCCTTATGGTGTTCAATTGACGTGTACAGACTCGCAACATCAATTGTTACGAGAATGTCCACGTCAGAAACACCTTGTATCTCATTGATGACCTGCAGAAAATCGGACGTGTCCTTAAGGTACGATTTAGTGCCTTTTACCCAAGGTGTCAAGACTCTGTCTAAGAAGATGGATAATGGGGTAAAAACAGAATTAATAGACGCCACGATGGGTCTCCCTGGAGGATCAATCAGAGTCTTGTGCACCTTGGGCAAGATATAAAAGACTGGTGTAATCGGACAGTCCGTTTGTAAAAAATTCACCATCTTAGGACCGATAGTTCCCTTTTCCGCATAGGTTTTTAAAATATCACTTACACGTGTCTGGACTTTGTGTAATGGATTACCTGTTTTTGGTATGTGGTTACATCAGTGGATATCTCCCCAAAAAGACAAAAGCATATGCACAAAAAGGTAGCACATCATAATAATACTTTATTGAGACAATAACAAAATATACAGAAAAATACCATAAACTATGCAGGGGTAAAGCAATAAGGGAGACAAACCCCAAACACTACCCTACATTAAAAACACTTAAAATGTCAACATGAGACCCGCCGGCGTACCAGCAAGGTCTAACAACCACTCTGACCCCGGACCATATGGGTTTAACAAAGCTGCCTAAGCAGTATCCCTATGACATATGACATCAAGAAAAATAATTAATATGAACAAAGGGTAGATAAATGAAACGATCACCAGATCCCTGAGGAAGCCGCTGGGCGGCGGAACGCGTGGGGTGACTGTTGCCTATCTGACCCGCTTCTTATTACTTTTTTGGACTGCACATGGTGATCGTTTCATTTATCTACCCTTTGTTCATATTAATTATTTTTCTTGATGTCATATGTCATAGGGATACTGCTTAGGCAGCTTTGTTAGAACCCATATGGTCCGGGGTCAGAGTGGTTGTTAGACCTTGCTGGTACGCCGGCGGGTCTCATGTTGACATTTTAAGTGTTTTTAATGTAGGGTAGTGTTTGGGGTTTGTCTCCCTTATTGCTTTACCCCTGCATAGTTTATGGTATTTTTCTGTATATTTTGTTATTGTCTCAATAAAGTATTATTATGATGTGCTACCTTTTTGTGCATATGCTTTTGTCTTTTTGGGGAGTTGTCTGTTACTTATATGCATTGGTTTAGCACTCCTTACTTTTAGCGGTGCCCACTATTCCTATATATATTACATCAGTGGATATGTGTTTTTACGCCGTTCGCCCTGGGGTAAAACTGACTTGTTATATATGTTCCACAAGTCGTTACGATTAAAACGATCTATAACACATATAACTTTTATATTATGTGATGGCATGTAAAAAATGAAAACCATTGTTTACAAATATATGTTCCTTAAAATCGCTCTATTCGCAGGCTTATAGCACTTTTATCCTTTGGTCTATGGGGCTGTGTAAGGTGTCATTTTTTGCGCCATGATGTGTACTTTCTATCGGTACCTTGATTGCGCATATACAACTTTTTGATCGCTTTTTATTAACATTTTTCTGGATTTGATGCGACCAAAAATGCGCAATTTTGCACTTTGGGATTTTTTTGCGCTTACGCAGTTTACCGTGTGAGATCAGGAATGTGATTAATAGTTCGGGCGATTACGCACTCGGCGATAGCAAACATGTTTATTTATTTATTTATTTATTTACTTTTATTAATAACCTGGGAAAAGGGGGGTGATTCAGACTTTTATTAGGGGAGGGGGCTTTTTATTAATAACAACACTTTTTTTTTACTTTTACACTTATACTAGAAGCCCCCCTAGGGGACTTCTAGTATAAGTGCACTGATCTCTCATAGAGATCTCTGCAGCATAGATATGCTCCAGAGATCCATGAGATAGGCACTCGTTTACTTCCGGCTGCTGCAGCCGGAAGTAAACGAGTGCCGAGCCAGGGACGGCGCCATCTTGGAGCGGTCCCCGGCCGGCTTCAGAAACGGAGATCGCTCCTGGAGGAGCGATCTCCCCACTAGACACCAGGGATGACGCTGCAAACGGTAATCGGATGCAGCTGTCAACTTTGACAGCTGCATCCGATTACTGTATTAGCGGGCACGGCGATCGGACCGTGCCCGCTAATACCTGCGGTCCCGGGCTACAAGCGGCACCCGGGACCGCCGCGGTTCAGAGCGCCACGGTCGTTAAGGGGTTAAAGAGAACCAATCACGGGCGAAAATGAATTTTTTTTTATTCCCTAATTAGATCCTGATTTTAACAACATTTGTAAATATAATTAATTAATTTTACAGCTGCGTTTTTTAAATATTCCCGTTTTACTTTCCTGCCTCACGCCGACTCTTTTCAAAAGAGCCGGCGCGAGACAGGAAACTCCCATCATGCAGAGCGGCAGCAAGGCCGGCGGGCCCGCCATCTTGATGACGTCACTTGCGTTCCACCACTGGAACGCAAGTTACGTCTTCAAGATGGAGGCCCCCCCCCCCGGCCTAGCTACACCAAACAAGCGGATTAGGTAAAGTATAAGACTGTAAAGGCAGTCTGTATCTTCATGAAGTCTATTTATGAAGATACAGACTGCCTTTGCAGTCTGTATCTTATGCCTTACCTACTACTCTGTGCCGGCGGCGCCATCTTGATTACGTCCTTGCGTTCCACCGCTGGAACGCAAGTTATGTCATCAAGATGGCGGCGCCGGCCTTGCTGCACAGAACAGAGGATTAGGTAAAGTAGAAGATACAGACTGTAAAGGCAGTCTGTATCTTCATAAATAGACTTCATGAAGATACAGACTGCCTTTACAGTCTGTATCTTCTACTTTACCTAATCCTCTGTTTCTGTGCAAGCAAGGCCGGGCGCTGCCATCTTGATGACGCAACTTGTGTCCCAACGGTGGAACACAAATGACGTAATCAAGATGGCGGTGCCCGGCACAGAGTAGTAGGTAAGGCATAAGACACAGACTGCAAAGGCAGTCTGTATCTTCATAGATAGACTTAGGGAAAGATATACTTTAATATTAGGGACAGTGAAATTTAGATGATAGGTTCTCTTTAAGCTTTACTTTGTTCTGCTCAAAATGTTTCCTAACTTATTTTTCTTTTTTACATGTTTGTGTTTTTAGGCCACATAATGTTGAGGCTTTAAGGAATGAAAGGTGGAATCTGATTGGTTGCTAGGGGCAACTGAGCCAGTTTTACTTTACACCAGGTTTGATAAAACTCCCCCTCTGTGTTCATTGTTTTCATAGCATTCTGTAACAGGCTACGCTACAACACTTGGAAATTTCAGAAAAAAAAGTAATGCAAAAACAATGAAAAACACTTAAGGGGGGGGTTTATTAAGACTAGCATTTCCTACACCGGTCTTAAAAATCCCTCAGTGGGGCACAGACTCACAACATTTATGTAGCGGTGCAAAGGAGCCTTTCTGTGTGCACATAGTGAAATCTGTGCCAGCTCAAAGCAGGTGTAGATTTCACTGACTTTTTTTAGCCCAAAAAATGGTAAATGTGATGCAGACAAAGGCTGTGCCGCCTCTGCATGGGGCCGAGATGCAAATAATTCATGTACATACAGGGCTGTATTTACCACTAGGCACCCATGGTCCGGTGCATAGGGCAGCACCTTGCAGGGGGGCAGCACCAGGGAGCAGGGGGAAGGAAACAACTTTTTTTGTTTTTATTTTTTTAGTCTCCCACCTCCCATTCAGACTTGTCAGTAAATCTGGTGTCTTTTTGAGGCGGGTAGGGGGGAAGGTATGGTCAGGTCTGGTATGGCTGTGACACCTGGAGCTATTATCTACCAATCCTGTAGTGAGAATTTCCTTCAGACAATATGCATATTGCTCTAATCATTGATTAAATGTGGAAATTTGTGTTTTAAGCAGTTAAAAACCATGAAAAAGGCGATTCAGACAATGTAGAGAAATGCATGTGGCCGAAATCCCTCCCCCCCCCCCCCCCCCACACGCCCCAAGATAGGCGTCTTTAGGTTTAGTGCCTAGGGCAGCAGCAGTTGTTAATATGGCCCTGTGTACATAACAAGTGTTTATGCATAATTATTCACATCTTGGCCCTCTGCACCACAAAATGCTCTCTGGGTCTGATGATAAATGTGCCCCTTGATGTTTTTACAAGCAAAAAAGTGTAATATATCTTATCAGAAAGAAATTCCTCTTTCTCCAACTATCAAACCCCTTTTTATCCCTCTTTCATAAACTTGCACTCACTCTGAATAACAGCTGTCTGTTAGGGCTGTCCTGTGCTCCAGGCCGCCGCTGCACCCGCTCTCTCTCCTGGCTATCTTGTGCAGATGCTGGAGCTCACGTGCAGGGGCCCAGTGCTGCTGCTTCAGGCTCTTGGGGTGCCTCACCACTTCTCGGTCTTGCTCCCTGCTGTCCTTACCAGTGTGCGCGTCCCCACCTCCTAGGGCGCACGCGCCAGCTGTCACAGATTTAAAGGGACAGAGCCCATCCCATAGCGATCATCTAGCCTGAAGATAGGCCATGATTTAGAGACTGCACAATAGTTTTGTTATGTTAGTTATGTTGTTGGGTATAAAACAGTAAAATAAAAAATGTGGACATGTAGTGTGAAGGGGCAAAAAAAAAAGCTTTTCATAATCAAGGCCTAATAACTTTTCTGAGACGTATACTGAGTCAAGTTAAAAAGAAAAAGACCTGAATTTAGAACCCATTGTTCTAGAAGAGTTATTTTCTTCAGTACGACTCTTGAACGCTACTCTATAGACAAGCTTTTTCGTTAACCTCAATGTAGTTACATCTGTTAGAAACCAAACCAATAAAACAGCTGGTAGACAAGAAATTGGCTGAAGACAAGCAACCGAGTAATGCTGGGTTTACACGGGACGATAATTGGCACGATCGCACGATTAACGATGTTGGAGTAATGTTTTTTTTATCTAACGATCAGCGTTTAGAGGGTACGATATATTGTACGGAAAAATCGTTTTGCGATCGTTTTAAGGTCGCCTGCCCGCAGCCCGGCCCCCAGCTCATCCACAGCCCCCTGTGCCGGCTTGATCGCCACCCCCGCCGCCCCGATCGCCACCCCCGCCGCTCCGATCCCCACCCCCGCCGCTCCCGCTTCGATCGCTACCCCTGTCGCCGCTCCGATCGCCCCCCCCGCCCCGGGCTTCAAAATTTCCGGCTCCCCTCTTCAGTGCATTGATTGGCTGAAGAGGTGAGCCGGGAATTTTAAACAGCTCCTCTTTAGCCAATCAGTGCTGCCGTGCATTGATTGGCTGAAGAGGGGAGCCGGGAATTTCAAATGGCTCCTCTTCAGCCAATCAGTGCTGAAGAGGAGCACTGATTGGCTGAAGAGGAGCTGTTTGAAATTCCCGGCTCCCCTCTTCAGCCAATCAATGCACTGAAGAGGTGAGCCGGGAATTTCGAACACCCGCTACGCCGAGCAGGTAAGGTATGCTCGTGGCCGGTGCGGCAGGGTTGGCGA
Organism: Dendropsophus ebraccatus; assembly: GCF_027789765.1. NCBI lineage: Eukaryota > Metazoa > Chordata > Amphibia > Anura > Hylidae > Dendropsophus > Dendropsophus ebraccatus. The sequence continues at coordinate 40,057,905 of NC_091458.1, read as the reverse complement.
TCGGAGTGGGGGTGGCGATGGGGCCGGCGGGGGTGGCGATCGGAGCGGCGGGGGTGGCGATCGAGCCGGCGCAGGGGGCTGCGGATGAGCAGGGGCCGGGCTGCAGATGAGCAGGGGGGGGGGGGCGGACTTTCGCAACGACTGTTTACACGGAACAATCGGCGAATTTTTTGCGAATGACAAACAACGATTTAAGAACAAGTTAAAAGAGTAAAATGAACGATTTCTCGCTCGTCGTTCGCTGCGTTTACACGTACGACTATCGTTCGAATTCGATCGCTATCGTGCAAATTCGCACGATAATCGTTCCGTGTAAACCCAGCATAATGGTGCGTTTACACAGGCAGATTTATCTGACAGATTTTTGAAGCCAAAGCCAGAAACAGACCATAAACAGGAAACAGGTCATAAAGAAAAGATTAAGATTTCTCCTATTTTCAAATCAATTCCTGGTTTTGGCTTTCAAAATTTGTCAGATAAATCTGCCTGTGTAAATGCTTCATAAGGCTATGTTCACACTGCATAAAAGTACGTCCGTTGTTGCCATCGGCAACAACGGCCGTACTTTTTGCGGGGCTGAACAATGCCTTATTTTCAATGGGATTCTGTCCGGAGCGTATACACATCGTACACGCTCCGCCCGGGATCCCGTGCGGCGCCGCAAATAGCTGACATGTCAGTTTTCTGTGGCCGCAATTCAATGATTTGCGGCCATAGGAAACCCTGTCAGTTCACACAGTGAAGCGAGCGGCTCCAGTCACTTTCTTCATTGTGTGCTGTGGGAGGTTCTGATGCGGGAGCACGCGGATGCGCCCGCATCAGAGCTCTGCGGACGGAAAGATCATCCGGCCGGTACCTAAGTACTAGCCGAGATGAGCCGGGCAGAGACCCGCCGTTCCGTGTCCCAGCCGGGGTCACGGAACGGCCGGTCCCTTACGTAGTGTTAACATAGCCTAAAGACAATTTTTCATGCATCAGCTTTTCTTTCTTTTTTTTTTTTAAATAAAAGTAATTTACAAATCTATATAAATTCTCGAAGTATGCTAAAACTTTGTCTGTCTAGGCATGATGGTAGACTGAATATTATGTATCCTCTTCTCAGCTGATAGTGGGGCTAGCTATGTATAAGATTACTGTCTGTAAATAAATGTCCGCCCTCCATGATATACCTGCTATTTTAATTTTATGCTTCAATAAAGAACAGTTTTTACTGGAACCACAGCCTCATACCGGAACGTCTTCTCTAAATAAATGTGTGTTCTCTTTCACTGGCAGCAAACACTTACTGTATCTTGAAAATTGTAGCATAGAGTATATTAGAAACGTATAACTTTTATGTTAGGCTTTATTCATAGCGGTGTCAGAGGTTCTGTTAGGATGGAACAGGTTCCATACAACTAATAAGACAAAGTAACATATAATGCAGCACAGTTCTATCCTGTAGAATACCAGATACCATGATGGAAACCTAATGGACCCCATTAAAGACAGAGGATTCCTTAGGGCAGTGGAGTAAGGTGGATTGCCAGAGCTTGGGTCCAGGCAACAATATATAGCCCCTAACCTGAGTCCGTACCACTGTAGAATGGAGAGGTATTAAACCCCTTACCGTATTCTTCTATTTTCAGCCTTAACCCCTTATTCCCTACCTTTCCTATAAACATACAATCCTAACAAACCCAAATGTATCCATACATCTACATCCCCCACTCTTCTACCATCTGTCTCCTGTTCTTCCTGTAATTTGCCATTCCATCCCAAATCACTCTAATGCATTTCACATACTACCCCTAAACTTTTTGTGATGAGCAAATCGCAGATTTAAACTAATCAAATCGCTTTGTTTGGACTGTGCTCCATTCATAAAGCCACTGGACTGTTAGCGCTACTCCACTTCCTGGCGCTGGAGTTTCCCAGGATTGGACCAAGCTTTTCCCAGCATCGCTGACAGCCCGGCGGCTTGATGAACGGAGCACAGTTCAAATGGAGTGATTCGCTTATCTCTATTCCCTGCCCTTCCCTATGTCACCCCATGTTATATTTTACCCTACTTCAAATCAACCTTTTTCCTTCCCTTTCCCTATGCACCCTCCTCACCAACCCATGTGCAGTTCATCCTCCCCAAGCAGCTGCTTGGTCCAGTACTATAAAACTACAGTACAACCTTATTAGTAGGAGAGAGTTGCATATACAAGAGAAACAACACCTGTCACACTTAGGAGTCCTCGCTCTTGCACTTTTCCTAAGCAAGGTGTGAGGGTACCTGGCCTTGCGAATGTACACTGTACAATTAGTGCAATATTATTGTCATTATTTTGAAATTGGGCAGATTTGCCTTGTACACACAAATTAAACCAAATACAAAGTTATACTTTACAAAAACTTGCTTCTGCTCTGAAAATATTTCCCATATCTGACAATAGTTTTTTTTCACCCCAGTAGAACAATGCCCCATGTCATCACACAGCCAGGTCAATCAAGCTGTAGATGAAGAACCACCAGATCAAGACCCTGTCCTGGCCAGTCCAATCTCTAGACTTGAACCACCTTGAAAAACAGTACAATTTGATCAAAAGGAAGATGATTGGTCACATGCCATCAAACAAAGCGGAAATTGTTGCGATTTTAGGGTATGTTCACACTAAGCAAATATGGCGGAATCCCGACTGCCTTAGGGCCCTATTCCACGGGCCGAGCAACGGTGTAAACGTTGGGCCTATTCCACGGCCCCGATGATCGTTAGGCGAGGGCTGCAGGGACATCGTTACCGATGTCCTTACAGCCCTTGCAGCAATACATTACCTGCAGGGCTTCTCCTGTGCTCCGACTTCCTCCCCGGGACCCGCTCGCAGCATCAGCTCCGGAGCGGCCTGACTGAGCTGTCAGACCACTCAGCCAATCATTGGCCGCGGCGTTCCCGGAGTTCTCAGTCAGGCTGCTCCGGAGCTGATGCTGCACGCGGGACCCGGGGAGGAAGACGGAGCGCAGGAGAAGCCCTGCCGGTAATGTATGCTGCTCTGCTTGAATCGTCGGTCGCCCACCGCGCACCGCTATTCCACCGTAGCGATGCGCGGGTGGCAAATGATGATTTTAGGTTTAAACCTTGACACGCTCATTGGCTGATCGTTCTGTCTATTCCACCGAACGATAATCAGCCGAATGAATGTCAATTCTTTGTGCGGAGAGCAGAGGTGCGCGAGCCTTCCCATAGAGAAGTAGTGTCACACTGAGGCAAGTGGGATTCTGCGGCAGAGGATTCTGCCATGGAATCCTGCCACATTTGCTCAGTGTCAACATACGCTTACAGCGGTTTTCAATCTTGCCTTGAGAGGCCTAGTAGCTCAACACAATCAGTTATATTAAGAGAGCCAAATGAATGATCCACTATTTGCAAATAATAGGCAACCTTTATTTAAAATCAAAATTAAAATGCTACAAGTGTCATTTTTTATTTTATTTTAGGCAATTAGAGAATGTTCCTTCCATAAGAACAAGTCAGTCTCGGTGGCTGATCACACAAATATCATGCAGTCACATAGAGTAAGAACAGTTGTTAATCTCTCGCCCTGTAGACGTAATTTTCTCATTAAAAGTTCTGGATCTTATGATAAAGATATTCATCATTCATGCTCCGACTCCTTTATAAAGCATTAGCCAGAGAGAAAAGCTTTTATTCTTGATTATGACTTGGTAATAAAATGGACGTTTGGTACGTAAAGCTTTGGTAAATACTAAAAATACTAAAGCTCATTATGAAGAGTTACTGATATCTGCTCATAGTTTATATTTCCGGCTATCAGTAATTCACAGCGGTGAGATGTCATCTCATGCAAATTACACCATAGAAATGATACAAATGGTGCCAAGTACTTTTATTAAGGGATGGTTAATGCTCATGAAATCCAATTACCATAGGACTACTACTGTGACTACTGCATTTTCACCATCACCTCGGCATCAGAATAAAATGCCTGAGCTCGCCACTGTCAGCGCCATCAAATATCTACTACTTTCCTGATTGTCTGATGACAAATGTAATCAAAGACGCGCTTCATTATGGGGAATCACTTTTGTGTCATTGAAAGGGAATGAAATACAGTAATTAGATTGGACGTGTTGTTTCCTAATGTGAAGAAAATTGATTTTTTTTTTTTCTTTAAAATCTGTCAAATGATAAAAAGCATTGTGACTACTAATCACGGCTGTGACTGCTAATCGTAGATGTCCAATCTGGATTTAATGATTTAAAATAACTCGAGAGAGAGAGGAACAGAGGAGTGGGATTCAAATTGGTGAAGATATTTGGATCCCATATTGGTGAAGACATATATCCCTGCGGTACAACGCACCATAAAAAGTTATTCCTACTCTAACTAAATAAAAGACTTATAATATTCCAACTATAACTACATCGTAACAGTATGGATATAACTATATAATTACATACACCTACCTACTCACACTTGCTATATTAAACATAATTATTCTATAGAGATATATGTGCCCATTCAGTACCATATGAGCAGCCCATCTAGTTAACCCTTTAAGGACGGAGCCAGTTCCCATTTTTGCGCTTTTGTTTTTTCCTCCTCATGTTTAAAAGGCCACTGTGCTTGCATATTTCCCCCTACAGACCCACATGAGCCCTAATTTTTTGCAACACCAATTATACTTTGCAAATACAGACTTAACTTTTCTATAACATATGCTGGAAAAAAAACAGAAAAAAAAAATTATATGTGCAGTAAAGTTTGAAAATAAGGTGCAATTCCTTAATTAATGCCGTACGCCCTATGGTAAAACCGACATGTTATCTATGTTCCGCAAGTCAGTACGATTACAATGATATGTAACTTGTATAACTTTTATATTATTTGATGGCTTTTAAAGAAAACTAAATGTGTTTAAAATCGCTCTTTTCCCATCCTTATAGCGCTCTTATTGTTTGGTTTATGGGGCTGTGTAAGGTGTCATTTTTACATGCGACTTTTTGATCACTTTTTATTACATGTTTTCTGGATTTAATGTAAACAAAAATGCACAATTTTGCACTTTGGCAGGTTTTTGTGCTTACGTTGTTTACCGTGTGGGATCAGGAATGTAATCATTTAATAGTTCGGGTGATTGCACACGCAGCGATACCAAACATGTTTATTTTTGTATTGGCTTGGATTGTCCCTGGAGACGTGTAATGTCAGAGGCAGTGCCAAGCTTATTCACCTAGGCACCGCTGCATCCGGGTTCGCGTGTTGTTGACTGCAACTTTTAAGCTGACCGTAAAATTATTGTTAATGGTTCGCTAATCGTTCGCTAAATATTCGCTAATCTTCCGTGGATGTACATATCATTCCTTCTTTTGCTGAGATCAGAAAGAGTAGAGGATCTTAGTAATGATTGTAGTAACGATAATAACGATTTCAGGTTGTTTGATCAGAGCAAGAAAACAGCAGGCCGGCAACCAACTACTCCATGCTTTCGGCACGACATCTAATATCGGATGCTACGGAAAGCACCTTTAAGCACGTGAAGACAGGGGTGCACCTCTCGGGATGTGTGAAACACAAATAGAAACTTCCAAAAAAACAAGAGAATAGAGAGGGCACTCACCATAAAATTCTTCTTTATTCAGTCTAAAACATTAAAATCAGGCAGAGTGTGTAGCAGTCGGCAGGGACGCCATACAATCACAGAAAGGGTGTGACAGCCGTTTCACGCGCGCATGCGCGCATCATCAGACACTCCTTCACTCCCTCACCTGCGTCCATAAGAAGCTTACCGGCGCAGGTGCAAGGGGCGTAACAACAAAAATACAGAAATTATTAAAATAATACATAAAACCAGGTTACAGTGAGATTTCAGGTTGTTTATCATTTATCGTTAGTTGGCGAAAATTAAAAAATCGCATCATCTAATAGGACCCTTAACCTCACACCTATTCATTTTAACATTGAAGTGCAAATTATTTTCAGCACCTACAACCTCCTAAGGCAGCAGGGCTCATCACGTGTAGTAATCGGTAAATGGTCAGGCTTTTAACTAAAACTCTGATTAAAATGGTGAATTTCAGTTAGAATAAAAAATAATGTATATTACATAATTAATGGTCCTATAATTCAATCCCTATATTATTTTCTTGGGTGTACTGAACATATCCCATGATCTGGATCTACAGCAGTATTTCAATGTTCATATTGTTAACCTGCAATTTCTAGCCCAATTACCCTGATGAAGTGGGGCAAATCTGGAAACTGGTTGAGCCTACAAACATATGGAGAACTTTCGTGATCAGCTAATGTGAATGAGACATAGTGCCTTCAGTATGCATTAAGCAAATGTATTCTCATTTCACCTCTGCAAACCTGATTAAGATTTTAGCTGCACAAATGTATGAACAAAAGACTCAGCAAAAAGTCCAATGTAATTACTGGTGAGTGAGCCATTTACCTCTTGTATGTGTTCATTTTAGATCCTGCTACTTTATATGATTCAACGAGCTGTGTTACAACTTTATCATAAAATAACAGTTCAACCGTATATCGGCTGCTCATGTATTCTGTAAGATTTACTTACCTGCCTCAGTGCTAGCCTTCCCTGCTGAGGATCGAGTGCAAGCTAGCCATGAGTAGTACATTCATATATCTAGGAACTGGTAAGCTATATGAAGTTAAAAATAGAGTTAGCATCAGTTTACTTGTAGAGGGACTCCCTTGGTGATACATTTTGACTACCTTAACCCCTTGCCTCCGCAGCCTGTTTTGGCCTTAATGACCAGGCTCATTTTTCAAAATCTGACCTGTCTCACTTTATGTGCTTATAGCTCAGTGATGCTTTAACGTATGCTAGCGATTCTGAGATTGTTTTTTCGTCACATATGGCACTTTATATTAGTGATGAGGTATACCAGCCGCAGCAGGCTTTAGGACCATGTGGGATCCCGGCTTGAAAGGGCGCAGGTGTCCGATAAACCACAGATTAAAGCGGTTGTTTCATGGAAAGGGTGTTTATTGGGGTCACGACGCGTTTCGGCCGCCAAGTAAAAGGTGGCCTTTCTCAAGTTTTACCTTTAAAACTTGAGAAAGGCCACCTTTTACTTGGCGGCCGAAACGCGTCGTGACCCCAATAAACACCCTTTCCATGAAACAACCGCTTTAATCTGTGGTTTATCGGACACCTGCGCCCTTTCAAGCCGGGATCCCACATGGTCCTAAAGCCTGCTGCGGCTGGTATACCTCATCATTGACTGTACGACTCCCTTGGACGTACCCCGGCAGGAGCTGCGGTGTTCTACCTATTATGCCTGATATAGAGTTGTGCCTATAATTCAGCACAACTCTACTAGGTGAGTGCTACACCTTTCTTTCCCTGTGTTTGCTACTCTTATCATCTTTTATTGCACCAGGAGGCGCCCCCACCCCTCCCCTTCTTCTTTCCTCTCTACTTTATATTAGTGGCAAAATTTGGTCATTACTTTGTGTGTTTTTTGTGAAAAACATCAAAATATCATGAAAAATTTGAAAATTTTGCATTTTATGAACTTCTGAAATTCTCTGCTTCTAAAAAAGGAAGTCATAGCACATAAATTAGTTACTAAATCACATTACCAATATGTCCTCTTTATTCTGGCATAATTTGGGAAACATATTTTACTTTTTTAGGCTGTTATGGGGCTTAGAAATTTATTAGCAAATTATCACATTTTGTGAAAGTTTCCAAAACTGATTTTTTTTAGGGACCAGTTCTTTTTTTAAGTTGGTTTAGGAGGCTTGTATACTGGAAACCCCCATAAGTGACCCCATTTTGGAAACTAGACACCTTAAAGAATTAATCTAGGGGTATAATGAGCATTTTAACCCTACAGGGGCTGGAGGAAAGTATTCACAATTAGGCCTTAAAAAAAATCGAAAATTTTAATTTTCCAATAATATATATGTTTAGATTAAAGTTTCTCCTTTCCAAAAGGAACATGAGAGAATCTGCACCCCAAAATTTGTAACACAGGTTCTCTTGAGTACAACGGTACCCCATATGTGGGCGTAAACCACTGTATGGGCACACAGCCAGGCTCAGAAGGGAAGGAGCGACAATTAGCTTTTTTAATGCAGATTTTTCTGAAAAAGTTTGAGCGCCAGGTGCGCCTGTAGTGTCAGCAGAATAGAATCCCCCCAAAAGTCACTTCATTTTCGAAAGTACACCCCTCAAAGAATTCATCTTGGGGTAGGATGAGCATTTTGACCCCACATGCATTAGAGGAAAGTATTCAAAATTAGACAGTAAAAATGAAAAACACGAATTTTTCCAATAATATGTTCGTTTAGTTTGAAATTTCTCAATTTCACAAGGAAAAAGAGAGAATCCGCACCCCAAAATTTGTAACGCAGGTTCTCCTAAGTACAACAGTACCCGATATGGGGGCATAAACCACTGTATGGGCACACAGGAGGGCTCAAAATGCCAATTAGCATTTTCAGTGCAGATTTTTCCGAAGAAGTTTCTGAGCGCCAGGTGCGTTTGCAGTGCCCCTGTAGTGTCAGCAGAAGAGAACCCCCCCAAAAGTCACCCCATTTAGGAAAGTACACCGTTCAAAGAATTCATCTTGGGGTGCAGTGAGCGGTTTGACCCCACAGGTATTAGAGGAAAGTATTCAAAATAAGACAGTAAAAATGAAAAACTCGAATTTTTCCAATATATGTTCGTTTAGTTTAAAATTTCTCAATTTCACGAGGAATGGGAGAAAAAATGTACCCCAAAATCTGTAACGCAGGTTCTCCTGAGTACAACGGTACCCCATATGCGGGCATAAACCACTGTATGGGCACACAGCAGGGCTCAGAACGGAAGGGAGCGCCAATTTGCTGGAGCAAAACCGCAGCTAGTAATGGTTATTAGAATAGCGCAGTTACTAAAATACAATAAAAAAATGAGATTACAGGTAATGTGGGGTGGTTACGGGCAACCAGGGGTGGTTATGGGCAACCTGAGGTGGTTACAGGTAATCTGGGGTGGTAACGGGCAACGTGGGGTGGTTACGGATAAACTGAAGTGCTTATAGGTAATCTGGGATGGGAACCTGTAACGTGCGGTGGTCGGGGGCAACGTGCGGTGGTCGGGGGCAACGTGCAGTGGTCGGGGGCAACGTGCGGTGGTCGGGGGCAACGTGCAGTGGTCGGGGGCAACGTGCGGTGGTCAGAGGCAACGTGCGGTGGTCAAAGGCAACGTGCGGTGGTTAGAGGCAATCTGGGGGGAATGACATGTGATTAGGAGCAACCTGGGGGGGTTACAGACAATCTGCGGTGGTTATGGGCAACATGGGGTGGTTACAGACAATCTGGGGTGGTTACGGGCAAAATGGGGTGGTTACAGACAATCTGGGGTGGTTACGGATAAACTGAAGTGCTTATAGGTAATCAGGGGTGGGTACATGTAATTTTGGGTGGTTACGGCAATCTGGTGTGGTTACGGGCAATCTGGAGGGGGTCACTGGCAACGTGTGTGAGTTAGAGGCAACGTGCAGTGGTTACGTGCAATATGGGGGGGTTACGGGCAATCGGGGCTGATTACGGACCATCTGGAGGGGCTCACTGGCAATTTGGGGTGGTTACAGGCAATGTGCGGTGGTTATGGGCAACGTGCGGTGGTTAGTGGCAACGTGCGGTGGTTAGTGGCAACGTGCGGTGGTTATGGGCAGCGTGCGGTGGTTATGGGCAATGTGCGGTGATTACGTGCAATCTGGGGCGGATACAGGCAATCTGGGGCGGATATGGGCAACCTGCGGTGGTTACGGGTAATTTGGGGGGGGCTAGGGGTAATCTGGGAGTAAAGTGCAATTATTACTATAATAAAAAGTGTGTGTTTTATTTTTTTGTATGTTTTTCACTTTTTGTACTTTATACATTAATTTTCACTGTATTACTATGATTACTGTGATATTTTCTATCACAGTAATCATAGTTCAGTGACAGAGACCAAATTGGTCTCTGTCACTTTAAATTTTCTGAGATAACTGATTCTGGAGCGCATGCGCACTTCAGAATCAGCCTGGACGTCGAGGAGGACGGAGTTCCGTGGATCAGGTAACGTATGTGGGGAAGGGGGGGGTGACTGGGGGACGGTGGTGACTGGGGGGGGTGGGGGGCGACTTGGGGGGGGGCACGGTGACACTTTTTATCCCCTGTCACCAATGATTTATGGTGACGGGATAAAAAGTGCTGATCAGCACTAGGAACAGGCGATCGGCGGTATATAGTATATACCGCCGATCGCCTGCTCCGGGACCACACGGGGGGGTCCCCGATCACTGCCCCATGCTCTCCGCTATCTCCGGTGGCGGAGAGCATGGGGCTTTGATCACTAATTAATTTCCATCCCTGCGAACAAACATCGTTTGTTCGCAGGGATGGGGGCGGCCATCTTGGATCTGATGGCCGCCCGGGTAGGGTGATCGGGGGGCTGATCTGGGGTCTGAGGGGACATTTTTTATCTCCCCCCACCGTGGATTCACGGTGGGGGGAGATGAACGCTATCGGCGGCGCCGGTAATGCCCGGTACCGGCGGATCGCCGCTAAAACGGTAGTAGCGGCGATCCGCCAGTATCGGGGGACGAGGGGAGGGGGCCAGGGGACACAGATTGAGTGGCGGTGGGGGGAGGCAGCGTTCTGCAGCCTCCCCCCGCCGCCAATCTCCCCATAGACGCTGCGGTCGCATTGACCGCGGCGTTTATGGGGTTAACTGCCTGGGGGGGAGCGCGGCTCCCCTCCGGGCAGTGGCAGCAGGAGGAGGCTGTGTGACACAGCCTCCTCCTGCTGCCCGATCTCACCTAGGGACAGAGGGGTGAGGCAGGGAAAGCATGACGTCCAGGGACGTCATGATGCATTCTGCCAATGCTTTTCATGACGTCCCTGGACGTCATATTGGGGGAAGGGGTTAAACCAAGAATTTTTTAGCTTTAAGGCTATGTTCACACTATGTATGTGTGCGGCTGTATTTTTTTATGCGGCTGGAAATGTGCGGCTGAAACTATGGCCGTGGGAAAAAATTGACATGTGGCTCAAAACATACGGTCATTTACTTGGAAATCTGGTTCAACTAAAAATAACAAATAAAATCTTAAGAAAGTGATGCAAACACCTGCAAACATCAGTGATGCATCTGGGAAAGCAGGGAAACAGTTTACATGAATTGCTATTACCGGGGTTTGCGATCCTCTGCAGTATGCCGATGCCCAGTGGCGTCGCTAGGCACAATCATTCGGGGCTGAAGCCCCGAATGATTTCAGCCTAGCCCCGAAAGTTTTTCTGCTCCCGCCACCTTCTTACTGCCTGCACCAAAATGACAGCAGCCGCTGTGATCCCTGGCCTGGCCTCACCATGTATTGCCCGCTCCATGTACCTCCCAGACGCTGTTATAGTGACGTCACCCGTCACTTGTTCCCTGGATGCCGGCGCCACACTCCTGCCCCGCACACTGTTTACACTGATGTTCTAATTCTTAGCAGCCCGCGCGGGCCAAGCATTGCTTGTTCCTGATTGGATGGGGCAAACAGAAGCGGAAGTGTCGCTCTGTTGTTGCCTAGCGCCGGGAGAGTAGCCTGATGAGAGAGTGCTGATGGCGGGGAAACGATATGACAGACGGGAGAAGAGATGAAGAACAAGAAGAGAGGTAATGCCGGCTACCAAGAGGGAGGGAGGGAGGGAGAGGACTGAGGCAGTGTCGGACTGGGCCACTGGAGGATCCTCTGGTGGGCCCCCAGTCCAGCACCTGTGCACACAGGCACACTGAATGTGACAGTCCCGGGCCCCCTGCTGCAGACATTGTCACAGCGGCACAGGCAGTGTATGCCCCCTCGCAGGACCCGATGGTTCAGTCCTTTCCCCTGAACAGTAAGTCGGCACTTGCAGGATTGAGGCCCCTCCCCCAGCCCAGATCCGAGTCCCTGATCTTTACCTGTCTGCTGCATGGCTCCTCATGACTTGGGCCTGGGAGAGGAGCTTTAACCCTGCGAGTGCCGACTGGGGAAGGGAGCAGTACACTGAAGAGTCGCGTTGTGTGAGTGAGAGGAGGGGGGAGCGCTTTCTCCTCCTGTCACTGTCAGGCCTGCAGGAGGAGGAGGAGATAAGATAACCCTCCAGCTGCCCATACAGCCTGCTAACCTCTCTGCTGTGTAGTCTGTGTGTGAGGCAGCTGTAGGGTTATCTGGCCGTGCTTCCCTGCAGTGTGGTGACCTCTGCACGGCCTGTGTGCCTCCTCCTCTTCAATCTCCCTGTGCAGCCTCCAGGGTCTTCTGTCTCCCTCTCTCCATGTCTACCTGTGCCTCTATCTTTCTATCTATCTATCTATCTATCTATCTATCTATCTATCTATCTATCTGTCTGTCTATCTATCTATCTATCTGTCTGTCTATCTATCTATCTATCTCCTATCTATCTATCTATCTATCTATCTATCTCCTATCTATCTATCTATCTATCTATCTGTCTGTCTATCTATCTATCTATCTATCTATCATCTATCTGTCTATCTATGTCCTATCTATCTATCTATCTATCTATCTATCTATCTCCTATCTATCTATCTATCTATCTATCTATCTATCTATCTCCTATCTATCTATCTATCTATCTATCTATCTATCTATCTATCTATCTCCTATCTATCTATCTATCTCCTATCTCCTATCTATCTATCTATCTATCTCCTATCTATCTATCTATCTATCTATCTCCTATCTATCTATCTATCTATCTATCTATCTATCTATCTCCTATTTATCTATCTATCTATCTCCTATCTATCTATCTATCTATCTATCTATCTTCTATCTATCTATCTATCTATCTATCTATCTATCTATCTCCTATCTATCTATCTCCTATCTATCTATCTCCTATCTATCTATCTATCTATCTCCTATCTATCTATCTCCTATCTATCTATCTATCTATCTATCTATCTATCTATCCATTATCTATCTATCTATCTCCTATCTATCTATCTATCTATCTATCTATCTATCCATTATCTATCTATCTATCTCCTATCTATCTCCTATCTCCTATCTATCTATCTATCTCCTATCTATCTATCTATCTATCTATCTATCTATCTATCTCCTATCTATCTATCTATCTATCTATCTCCTATCTATCTATCTATCTATCTATCTCCTATCTATCTATCTATCTCCTATCTATCTATCTCCTATCTATCTATCTATCTATCTATCTATCTATCTCCTATCTATCTATCTATCTATCTATCTATCTATCTATCTATCTCCTATCTATCTATCTATCTATCTATCTATCTCCTATCTATCTATCTATCTATCTATCTATCTCTCTATCTATCTATCTATCTATCTATCTATCTCCTATCTATCTATCTATCTATCTATCTATCTATCTATCTATCTCCTATCTCCTATCTATCTATCTATCTATCTCCTATCTATCTATCTATCTCCTATCTATCTATCTATCTATCTCTCTATCTATCTATCTATCTATCTATCTATCTCCTATCTATCTATCTATCTATCTATCTACTATCTATCTATCTATCTATCTATCTATCTATCTCCTATCTATCTATCTATCTATCTATCTATCTATCTATCTATCTATCTATCTCCTATCTATCTATCTATCTATCTATCTATCTCCTATCTATCTATCTCCTATATATCTATCTATCTATCTCTCTATCTATCTATCTATCTATCTATCTATCTCCTATCTATCTATCTATCTACTATCTATCTATCTATCTATCTATCTATCTATCTACTATCTATCTATCTATCTATCTCCTATCTATCTATCTATCTCCTATCTATCTATCTATCTATCTATCTATCTATCTATCTATCTACCTCCTATCTATCTATCTATCTATCTATCTATCTATCACCTATCTCTATCTATCTATCTATCTCCTATCTATCTATCTATCTCCTATCTATCTATTTATCTATCTATCTTCCATCTATCATCATAGATAGGAGATAGATAGATAGATAGATAGATAGTCAGATAGGAGATAGATAGATAGATAGATAATAGATAGATAGATAGATAGATAGGAGATAGATAGATAGAGATAGGTGATAGATAGATAGATAGATAGATATACATAGGAGATAGATAGATAGATAGATAGATAGGAGATAGATAGATAGATAGATAATAGATAGATAGGAGATAGATAGATAGATAGGAGATAGATAGGAGATAGATAGATAGATAGATAGATAGGAGATAGATAGTATGAGTACTTGTACTACTCTTTAGTGTCCCATAGTACCTGCAAGCAAAACATAATGTTAGTTTATGTATTCATAATCCTTGAAAAGCTGAGTTGGGGTACATTAACACTGATCAAAACAGGTGGAAATTCCTTGTGGAGCCCACGCCGCAGACTCCGCTGGGAATCTCGCCTACCTCACTGACTCAATGTCATGTCTCACGTGCCTCCGCTTAAGGACATGTCAATTATTTTAGCGGAGAGCAGAGGTGCGCAAGACATCACAATTAATCAGTGAGGCAGGTAAGATTCCTGGTGTCTTGCTGGTTGTTCATTGGTGGGCCCCAATGATCATTTCCTCTGGTGGGCCCCAGGTACCCCAGTCCGACAACATGAGGAGGTGTAATGTGGAGGAAGAGGACTGAGGAGGTGTAATGTGGGGGGAGAGGACTGAGGAGGTGTAATGTGGGGGGAGAGGACTGAGGAGGTGTAATGTGGGGGGGAGAGGACTGAGGAGGTGTAATTTGGGGGGAGAGGACTGAGGAGGTGTAATGTGGGGGGAGAGGACTGAGGAGGTGTAATGTGGGGGGAGAGGACTGAGGAGGTGTAATGTGGGGGGAGAGGACTGAGGAGGTGTAATGTGGGGGGAGAGGACTGAGGAGAATGGAGGAGGTGTAATGTGGGGGGAGAGGACTGAGGAGAATGGAGGAGGTGTAATGTGGGGGGAGAGGACTGAGGAGGTGTAATGTGGGGGGAGAGGACTAAGGAGGTGTAATGTGGGGGGAGAGGACTAAGGAGGTGTAATGTGGGGGGAGAGGACTGAGGAGGTGTAATGTGGGGGGAGAGGACTGAGGAGGTGTAATGTGGGGGGAGAGGACTGAGGAGGTGTAATGTGGGGGGAGAGGACTGAGGAGGTGTAATGTGGGGGGAGAGGACTGAGGAGGTGTAATGTGGGGGGAGAGGACTGAGGAGGTGTAATGTGGGGGGAGAGGACTGAGGAGGTGTAATGTGGGGGGAGAGGACTGAGGAGGTGTAATGTGAGGGGAGAGGACTGAGGAGGTGTAATGTGGGGGGAGAGGACTGAGGAGGTGTAATGTGGGGGGAGAGGACTGAGGAGGTGTAATGTGGGGGGAGAAGATGGGTCAGGTAGTGTGTGTAGTGTGGGTGCGGATGGGTCAACTGGGATAGTGTGTGTGTGGGGATGGGTCAAGTGGCGTAGTGTTCTGCACGTTGGTGAGTAATGTAGCCGGGATGGGGGGGGGGGGGCAGTTGCGGGGGCCCGTGCCCCAGATGTTTTAGGACCCTAGCAACGCCCCTGCCGATGCCGATGCCTCTCATGGTTAATATATTGAATTAATAAAACACATTTTCGTTGTAATAAAGTCCCTTTCATTGTTCAATAATTAAATTTAAACGAATCCATCATTTTGCAATTAAATATACTGTTAAAATAAATATATATATGACTAAATGTATATTTATATATATATTTATTTTTTGACAGTATATTTAATTGCACAATAATGGATTCGTTTGAATTAAATTATTGAACAACGAAACTGATTTTATTACAACGAAAATGTGTTTTATTAATTAAATATTAATTAGTACTGGAAGCTCCAGTAAGCCGTTAATTCATATTCCCGGCAATAGAGCATTCTGTACTAATCATCACTTTACTTTAATGAAAACATCAAATGTTTCTTCTAATTATGTTATCACAATAGCATTATTAGAAGAAACATTTAGAATTATATGTGCGCTCAGCTGATTGGCTGATAGGCTGAGCGCACATATAATTAGCAGGTCCGCAGCACAGTGACTTCATTGTGCTGCGGACCAGCGAAGAGGACACATCGGGGTGAGTATAGAGCTCTCCCCACCCCCTCCCCAGCACTGCACCCCTCCCAGCAAGGAAGGGGGGTCACTTAACCCCTTCCTTGCTGGGATGGGTGCAGTCTGACATCAGTCTGGCCCCCAAGGGGTTAAGGGGGATGCAATACATCCTCCCTTAACCCCTTGGGGGCCAGACTATGCAGCATCTTTACAGATCGCTGCTTACACTGTAAGGAGCACAACACCGCTCACAATGATGGGTGTTGTGCTCCTGTTTGTGTGTTTTTTGTGTGTTTCTCCCTTTTTGTTTTTCAGATATTGGTATCCTGGGGATTACGTCGGATTCCGTGGACTACGTCGATGACCAGCGGTTGTTTGTTGTTTTTTTTTTATAAAATGGTCAATGAGGGGTGTGGGGGTGTTTTTATTTGAATAAAAAAATGTTTTAACTTGTGTCTTGTCTTTATTTCTTTACTTTATAGACTTAGTAGTGGAAGCCGTCTAATAGACGGAATCCATTACTAAGTCGAGGCCTAGTGTTAGTCGGTATAAAATGGCTAACACTAACCCCCCATTATTACCCCAGTACCCAATGCCACCAGGGGTACTGGGAAGAGCCGGGTGCCAGTGGTCCCGGAGCGTCAAAATTGGCGCTCCTGGATCGGGCGGCAGCAGGCTGGTAAGATTTAGGCTGGGGAGGGCCTAAACCAATGGCTCTTCCCACCCTGGTGTTACCAGGCTGCTGTCGCTTGGTTTTTAACCCGGCTGGTTATAAAAATAGGGGGGACCCTATGCGTTTTTTAAAATTATTTATTTATTTAAAAAAAACAAAAAAAAAACGCATAGGGTCCCCCCTATTTTTATAACCAGCCGGGTTAAAAACCAAACGACAGCAGCCTGGTAACACCAGGGTGGGAAGAGCTATTGTTTTAGGCCCTCCCCAGCCTAAATCTTACCAGCCTGCTGCCGCCCGGTCCAGGAGCGCCAATTTTGACGCTCCGGGACCACTGGCACCCGGGGTGGGGAGAGCTCTATACTGACCCCGATGTGTCCTCTTCGCTGGTCCGCAGCACAATGAAGTCACTGTGCTGCGGACCGGCTCTTTATATGTGCGCTCAGCCGATCAGCCAATCAGCTGAGTGCACATATAATTCTAAATGTTTCTTCTAATAATGCTATTGTGATAACATAATTAGAAGAAACATTTGATGTTTTAATTAAAGTAAAGTGATGATTAGTACAGAATGCTCTATTACCGGGAATATGAATTAACGGCTTACTGGAGCTTCCTGTACTAATTAATATTTAATTAATAAAACACATTTTCGTTGAAATAAAATCAGTTTCGTTGTTCAATAATTTAATTTAAACGAATCCATCATTGTGCAATTAAATATTTAAATTATTTTAACAGTATATTTAATTGCACAATGATGGATTCGTTAGAATTAAATTATTGAACAACGAAAGGGACTTTATTACAAAGAAAATGTGTTTTATTAATTTAATATATTAACTATTAGAGGCATCGGCATTCGGCATCATTGCCGGCTATTTTTGAAGTACTCCGTACGGACCGCCTGTCAATCCACGGCCGCATTTCCAGCGGCAAACAATGGTCTTGTTCATTTTTTACGGGTTCGTTTACGATCGGGCCGTAGATTCATACATAGTGTGCACTGTGCAGCCGCATATCGTATACTTTCCAGCGTACGCATGAACCGGAAAAATCCGGCCGATAATTTACCGCCCGCAATATAGCCGCACAGATACAGAGTGTGAACCTAGCCCAAAGGGGTACTCTGAAGAGAAGAAAATGTTTTTAAATAAACCGGTGTCAGGCTATGTTCACACAACGTTTTTCTAGCTCTGTTTAAAATGGCGTCCGTCATTTTGAGTCTAAAATAAAGGACGTCATTTAGCAGCCTGGCCTCCCCTTAGTGCAATGACTGGTGTTTGTACATTATCTTAGTTTGGGATTACTAATTGGCCTTTGGTTGTGGCTTATTCGAAAAGTCCATTGAATTTAATAGTAAAAACTGAGAAAGGACGGTGACAAAAGAAAAACTGTGTGTGAACAACTAATAGAAAACGTCTGCTGTTCCCAAAAGACGTCCAAAAATAAGGATCATGTTCATTATTTTGACGTCAGTGGTAAAAACGTCTGTTATTCAAAACACTGTGTGCCTTGGATGTCCGTCTTTCCATTGACTTCAATGCACTGCCATTGCAGTCAAAATTAAAATCGCCCGCCTTTTCTCCATTTTTGACGTTGTGTTAAGATAGCCTCACAAAGGTATATAGATTTGTAAATTATTTCTTTTTAACCCCTTCAAGACAGAGCCCTTTGATGCACAAAAGTCAGGGTCAAATAATGCAATGTTTCTCCCCACCTTCTAAGAGCCATAGCGCTTTAATTTTTCCACCTACAGAACTGGTTGGGGTGTAATTTTTTTGCGCCATGATCTCTAGTTTTTATTAATATCATATTGGTGTAGCAGAAACATTTTGATTGCTCTTTATGAATTTTTTAGTGATATATAATTTAATAAAATCATTAATCCTGGTTGGTTTTTTTTTTTGTTTCCAGTAACACCGTTCCCCGTGCAGGAACAATAATGTTATATTTTAATAGATCGTACTATTCCGCATGCTACGATATGTAATATGTTTATTTATTTATATATATATTTTTATAATGGGCAAGGGGGTATTTTAAACTTTTATTGGGAGGGGGTTTATAAGGGTTTTTTTTAATACTTTAAAAAAAAATTTTTGTACACTTTTTTTAACACTTTTAACACTGTAAAGTATGCAATCATTAGATTGCATGTACTGATCTATGCTATGCCATAGCATAGCATAAATCAGTGTGATCGGCGATCTATGTATAGAGTCTGCCTGAGAGCAAACTCTTCACATAGATCGCCGATCCGACAGCACATGCGATCGGGACCCCCACAGCACAGGGGTCCCGATCACTCAGTGACAGATGCTTAATCTGTCACTGAGCACCTTAAACGCTGTGATCGCTGTAGATCGCAGTTAAGAGGTTAATGAGAGGCGGCTGCAGGATCGCAGCTGACTCTCATTACCTCCAGGCCCTGGACATTGATGTCTCATCAATAATCCCGTCAGTACAGGGAACATATATGTACACTCCTACTGAACGGGGTATGTGCAGTAGGAACGTATATATACATGTTACTGACGTGAACGGGTTAGAAATCCCAAGCCTTCCAGTACTTATCAGCTGTGGTATGCCCTGCAGGAAGTCTTTGCAGTCTGGTACAGGGGTCTCTGCTGCCACCTCATGAACCGTCACAGCAGGAGAGTTCTTTTATGGGCATTTGCTATTGGACAGTTCCTGTTACGGACAGAGGTGGCAGCAGAGAGCTCTGTGTCAGACTGGAAAGAATACACAACTTCCTGCAGGACATTCAGCAGCTAATAAGTACATGAAGACTTGAGACATTTTAATAGAAGTAAATTACAAGTCTATTTAACTTTCTGATACCAGTTGATTTGAAAAAAATATTTCATCTCCTGAGCACTTATTTAACGACTTTTAGAGAATTATTTTAACCAATAATTTTTAATTTTAAGGATAAGTAGCACTTTAATGCCAACATATTCTGCAATTTCATTTCTTCTATAATCAGGATAGTGCAAGTGAAGGTGGGTGAACCAGTCACCATCCAATCTCTGTATGTACAGGTCTAACTGCTGAGGCTATGTTCACAGATTGTATAAACAATGACCATTATTTGGCACTCAAAACAGCAGCCGTAGTTTTTTGAGGATCAAAAAACGCTGTTGTTTTGAATGAAAAATTGCATTAAATCCTATGGAGAACAACCAGAAAAATTGACAAGATCATTATTTCGACAGCCGTAGTAAACGGACGTTGTTTAATACATTGTGTGAAACAACAGCTGTTGTTAGCAGCGACTTCAATGCAAATCATTGCAGTATGAAAAGAACAGCGGTTGTCTTAATTGAAACCAGCGGCCGTTCTTTGCATAAAAAGTACATTGTGTGAACATAGCCTTAGAATGTAGGAGAATAGTAAGGCTAACTCACTAAAAAACTGCTTAATAAGATGTGTTTTCAGGGCATCTTAAAGGGGTTATCCAGGTGAAGAAAAAGGATTTAGTGAGTTGTGTGCACTTAGGGTCTTATTAGACGAGGCGATTATTAACAATTAACAAAAAATGATCGCAAATGTTCACCATGTTACATAGAACCATACTCGCTAGTTACGACCGTTACTACGATAGTTTACGCCATCTGATCCCAGCAAATGAAGGAATAATGTGGAATTACACTGAATGATTAGCAAATGATTGACAATGATTTTGGTGTCAGCACAAAATCAACAATCAACGATACGAGAAGATTTCTTGTTGGTTGTTTGATCGTTGCCTGTATTTACACGAAATGATTATTGTTTAAATTTGAACGATATTACGATTTTTAACCCGTCCCATATAATAGGGCCCTTAGGAAAGATTCACATGTGATTCTCTTTACCAGTCCAAGTTGATTTCTGACCTCATGGACATCATAGACAGTGGTCCATGTGACCTGATAACAGGAAGGAAGATATCCGGCCCTTTTAAGTGACAGGTCAGTAAATGAACCTTGGTAATACACAACAAGTTTATGGCTTATACTACGTGCTGCCATGCATTTCTCTCCCCACTCTGTGTCATTTTCTGACCTGGACGGCTTAATAGACTTATATTATGCGGCCTCCCAGGCCACATACCACAAGTTGGGACAGAACGCACTGCATGCGGACTTCTCCCGGCTTGTTCTTCTAATCTGTCATAGTCTAAACACTCAGGCCACAACTTTTGACATGTAAAAGTCTGTAAAAAGTTTTTTAGAATAACGGGTATGATAATTTAGTAAATTCTCAGCATATCTGTATCCAAGGCACAATGGCTAGCCAAGGTAACATGGTTAAGACTGGAGCGTTTTTATGTTGTCATTTCTATATTAGCGTTCCTTCCGTTGCAATACAGTGACACTCTATTCAGAGCCCAATAAATGTTATGATTACCCTTGACCTCATTCTTCTCACTAATATATTCCGAGCTCAGTCAGCTGAGGGACTCTATCAGTTTCAATTAAAACACCAAATGGAAGGAGTGCGCAGTCACTGTGTCGGCTGTACATCATCATTATTTCCACAGACTGGGATGGTCCATTTACTTAATAGATGGCGTTAGTTTACACTACTGGAACAATGTTCAATATTCTATAGGATAAAGAATTGCCGTGTTCTGGACATGGTATTGGCAGGGTGACCTTTTCTTTAAGGCCCCGTTCCCACTGAGCAAAGCTAGCGGAATTCCGCGACGGAATTGTCCGCCGCGGAATGCCGTTAGCCTCCCGCTCATAATGGGACTCTATGGGAGGCGCGCGCTCCTGCCCTGTCCGCGCTGAAGAATGAACATGTTCATTCTTCAGCGCGGACAGAGCAGCAGCGCGCGCCTCCCATAGAGTCCCATTATGAGCGGGAGGCTAACGGCATTCCGCGGCGGACAATTCCGTCGCGGAATTCCGCTAGCTTTGCTCAGTGGGAACGGGGCCTTAAATTGTAACCAAACTTTTACCAAAAAAGAGGAACCATCCGTAAACAATTGAAGCAAATAAATAACCTGGAATACTGCAGGAGCTGAGATATACACTCATTGTTAAAATCTCATTTTCCCATGACTTTTTTTCTTGTCCGTTTATAATTTTTAAAATGACGTCCATCATTTTGAGTCCAAAATGACGTCCGTTATTTTGCGGTTTGGCTGTCCGTCAGTGCAGTGACGGCTGTTGGTACATTATTCTAGTTAATGGCGCATTTACACAGAGAGATTTATCTGACAGATGACAGATTTTTAAAGCCAAAGCCAGGAATGGATTTCAAAAGAGCATAGATTCCAGTCTTTCCTTTATGACCTGTTTATAGTCTGTTCCTGCCTTTGGCTTCAAAGATCTGTCAGATTAATCTCTCTGTGTAAACGCACCATTGTTTCAGCCTCAATATCCAGAACTAAGAGTTACTTAAACCAGTCAAGTGACAACATTCATAGACCCTACAGCATGAAGCTGGGTTCACACGCTGTAACTGTGCGGCTGTATTTTTTATGCGGCTGTAAATGTGCGGGTGAAACTCCGGCCGTGGGAAAAAATAGACATGCGGCTCAAAACATACGGTCATTTACTTGGAAATCTGGTTCAACTAAAAATAACAAATAAAATCTTAAGAAAGTGATGCAAACACCTCTGGATGCATCTGGGAAAGCAGGGAAACAGTTTACATGAATTGCTATTACCGGGGTTTGCGATCCTCTGCACTATAGCCGATGTCTCTCATGGTTAATATATTGAATTAATAAAACACATTTTCTGTCTAATAAAGTCCCTTTTATTGTTCAATAATTAAATGTAAATAATTCCATCATTTTGCAATTAAATATACTGTTAAAATAAATATATATATAAATAAATGTATATTTATATATATATTTATTTTTTTACAGTATATTGAATTGCACAATGATGGATTCGTTAGAATTAAATTATTGACCAACGAAACTGAATTTATTTCCACGAAAATGTGTTTTATTCATTAAATATTAATTAGTACAGGAAGCTCTATAAGCCGTTAATTCATATGCCGGCAATACAGCATTCTGTACTAATCATCACTTTACTTTAATGAAAACATCAAGTGTTTCTTCTAATTATGTTATCACAATAACATTATTAGAAGAAACATTTAGAATTATATGTGCGCTCAGCTGATTGGCTGATCGGCTCAGCGCACATATAATGAGCCGGTCCGCAGCACACTGACTTCATTGTGCTGCGGACCAGCGAAGAGGACACATCGGGACATCGGATGGTGAGTATAGAGGGGTTAAGGGAGGATGTATTGTATCCCCCTTAACCCCCTGGGGGCCAGACTGATGTCAGACTGCACCCATCCCAGCAAGGAAGGGGTTAACTGACCCCCCTTCCTTGCTGGGAGGGGTGCAGTGCCGGGGAGGGGGTGGGGAGAGCTCTATACTCACCATCCGATGTCCCGATGTGTCCTCTTCGCTGGTCCGCAGCACAATGAAGTCACTGTGCTGCGGACCGGCTCATTATATGTGCGCTCAGCCGAACAGCCAATCAGCTGAGCGCACATATAATTCTAAATGTTTCTTCTAATAATGCTATTGTCATAACATAATTAGAAGAAACATTTGATGTTTTAATTAAAGTAAAGTGATGATTAGTACAGAATGCTCTATTACCGGGAATATGAATTACCGGCTTATAGAGCTTCCTGTACTAATTAATATTTAATGAATAAAACACATTTTCGTGGAAATAAATTCTGTTTTGTTGGTCAATAATTTAATTCTAACGAATCCATCATTGTGCAATTCAATATACTGTCAAAAAATAAATATATAGATAAATATAGCAGCCGCATATCCTATACTTCCAAGCATACACACGAACCACCAAAAATACCGCCGCACAATTACAGCCGCAAATACAGCCGCACTGTTACAACGTGTGAACCGAGCCTTAAGGGGGAGATTTATCAAACTGGTGTAAAGTAGAATTGTCTTAGTTGCCCCTAGCAACCAATCAGATTCTATTTTTCATTTCTCACAGGTTCTTTGGAAAATGAAAAGAGGAATCTGATTGGTTGCTAGGGGCAACTGAGCCAATTCTACTTTACACCATGTTTGATAAATCTCCCGCTAAGACTCCATTTATTACCAAACAACCCTGACTGAAGTCTTCACCATTTTTAATATTAACAAATCTGCACTGAAAAGATCTCATGTGTTTAATGTTTAATGGGAATCTGTGAGCTGCAATTTAAGTTCTAGCAGGGGTAGACTTGAATCATGATTTCCGTCTGCGAGCGGGCATAAATCATGATAAGTGAGGCGCGGAAAGGCCACGCCTCCTCCCCGCCTTGCCCCCTCTGCCTGCCCATTGGGCGAGTGGAGGATAAGGCAGGTGTATGTCAGGGAGAAGAGGCAAATCTGCACCTTCTCCCTGGCGTACGCCTCGGGCAGAATTTTCATAAATGTCCGCCAAAATGTGCAAAGTTTTTGGCATGTTATTTAATAAAATGATGCAGACCCTCAAAAATTAATTTTAATTTCAGGTAATGAGTAGAGATGAGCGAACCTCAAGCATGCTCAAGTCCATCCGAACCCGAGCGTTCGGCATTTGAGTAGCGGTGGCTGCTGAAGTTGGATAAAGCCCTAAGGCTATGTGGAAAACATGGATATAGTCATTGGCTGTATCCATGTTTTCCAGACAACCTTAGAGCTTTATCCAACTTCAGCAGCCACCGCTAATCAAATGCCGAACGATCGGGTTCGGATGGACTCAAGCATGCTCCAGTTTCGCTCATCCCTACTTATGAGGTATCAAAACATGAGAAATGCCAAGGGGGGAGGGTTTGATTAATTTTGCAAGTCACTGTAGCTGTTAGGTCAAGGAGACACATAGGGGGCTTTACAAGGCATTGCTCCCACCTAGCCAGAATCCTGCTCCACACTGATGAGGGGCAACACCCAGAAACAGCTGTCTGTGGATGGATAAATGGCCTTGGTTTTCCCTTGTCATTACATTGACTTATAGGGCCATTTAATATGGTGGTTTTGATGGTTTCCCTACAGAAGCCACCACTTGGCCGGGACCTTCCCGGAGGGATATCTGGCTAGTCCTATGACTCTAAAATGAGGGTCCACAGGCTCTTTTCTTTGCATATTCGTGTTCTAATATTAGAGAGCTTGTAATATAAGTGATTCATTGCCTCTTCCTTGACCTTCCTGCTGATAATACGCTCATATAATGATGGATACTGATCTGTTATTGAAAACAATATTCAACTGGTACTGAAATATTTAACTTTAAATAGAAATATAATAAAAACACACAGCTATAATAAAGGAAAACAGCAGGCCGTGACAATAAAACAGTCTGCAGATAATAAAGCATATACAGTGGTCTCTACTGCACAAGGGCAACTCCCATCATGATCTGACAGTCTATAGTCCCCATTGCATGCTGGGAGTTGTTTGTAATAGATGAATAGCCTGAATCCAGACCATGCCCTGCGGTCCTGGCATCAACACTTTAGAGTTTGTTTCCAGACAGATTTTCTGAATCTTTAATGAAAACTGTGTAGGGATCAGGGCGGTCAAAGGTACAACTGGTATAAAATCCTTATTTTTATACTGACCACAGGTCCACATGGAGCAGGCATTACCTCATTGGTTATTGCTTCAAATCCACTATAAAATATGAATAGATTACATGCAAGCTTTGAAGCAGATTTCATCTTTTGCAGTAAGTGAAATCTGCTGTGAAAATCTAGTTCAAACCATGTATAGTAGGCTGAATTTGTACCAAAATCTTCAAAGCATCCTAAAAGCACCTAACCGGTTGATATGTCTCTATAGGGCATGGGGCGGATAAAGATTGGTTTCTTACCTTGATTCTTACCTCCATTTTTGTAGATTAATCCACATGCAAATGAGGTGTTTTAGTGTACTGGGGGTGGGATCAATGCATTAAGCCCCGCACCCAGTGCACCAAACTGCCTCATTAGCATGGGGTTTAAAGGGGTAGTTAAAAAAAAGTCTTTCAAATCAATTGGTCTTAGCAAGTGCCAGAGATTTGTAATTTACGTCAATTAAAAATTCTCAAGTCATCCAGTACTTATCAGCTGCTATATGTCCTGCAGGAAGTTTTGTATTTTTTCCAGTCTGACGCAGTGCTCTCTGCTGACACCTCTGTCTGTGACAGGAACTGTCCAGAGCAGCAGCAAATCCCCATAGAAAACCTCTCCTGGTCTCCAGAATGGAAAGAATACCACTTGCAGGACACACAGCAGATGATAAGTACTGGAAGGCGTGATATTTTTTAATAGAAGTAAATTGCAAATCCTGGGCACTTTCTAGCACCAGTTGATTTTTTGGCCAAACTATCCCTTTAAACTACAAAGTTCATGAAAATGGCGCCGAGGATCTAGGAAAGAAACTTACCTTCATCCTCAGCGAACTATGGGCTATAGGGACATATCAGCTGGTTAGAAGCTCCTAGTCTCTTGTCCCCTTTGCCACTCCCCTTTGTTGTACATGGTGGAAAAAATGCCCAAACCACAAAATAAATACGGTGCACAGACAGTTTTCTGTACATGTTTAATATTCTACCCCATTCAGCCTATCTGCATTATAACTGTGGGGCAAATGTATCAATGTGAAAATGACATTTTCCAACATGTCTGCACATTCAAGTTGTAGTTTTGCCACAGCTGGAAGGCCAATAGTTCCCCATCCCTGGGCCATAGCAATGTTCTGAATAAGACTAAGTCCAGACTTGTGTTTTACTTATAGAAGTTTCTAATAAACTTGTGGTTAAAATTCCTGCTATCCGGCATGGCTGTACATCTCTGGCCCCTGTAGGTATTTAGTTGGCTTTAACCAAGGGGATGATGAGTCCACATGACTCTGTACCCACAATCTGCCCCCTCAAACCACTTCTACCATTGGATAGCTGCTTTAAATACAAGATCTGTTTGGCAGGTGATGCAGTTATTGTCCTAAGAAACAACTTTTACACTTGCAGCCCTGTGTCAAATTGATGTGGCCTAGAGTGCCTGTGCCCTAGACCTGCGACACCACACCGTCCTCCTTCCCGCTCTCTTTACCAGTAGGAACACCCCCCCTATTCATCACTTGTCTGAACACTGCACATGAGCCTTAACTATCCAATTTATGTGCAGTGTTCAGACAAGTGGTAATTAGGAGAAATCCTTCCCATAGGCATTCCTAATAGTGATGAGGAGGGCAGTGAGACACTCTAGGCCACGCCAATTTTACACAATTGACTGCCACGCCAATTTGACTGCAAGTTTAAAAGTTGTTTTTTTAGGACAATAACTGCATCACCTGCCGAATGGACCCCAGGACAGATCTTGAATTAAAAACAGCTATCTGAAGGTACAAGTGGTTTGGGTGGGTAGATTGTGGGTACAGACTCCCATATTTTTATACTAATGCAGTGTCCCAGTACAAAAGGTTCTTCTCCATATATATATATATATATGTATATCTGTATTCCATTTGTTCTTGTACTGGAAAGGGTTAATAGCCACTGCAAAGAGCTCAACTTATGTTTCCCCCCAGTGTTCAAGTTTGGTATCATCCTCTGTATTCCTCATATTCGCCTATGAAAATTAATTTGCATATTTTTCTGTGCTTGTCACGTGGTCTGGTGATATAAACAGCCTAAAAAGTCAGTGTCAGTGTCAATAGCGGTTGAGCTTTTGGCTGGGGTCAGTTAGTCACTTCCCTTCTAGGTGTGTGTTCTCCCTCTACCTTCAAGGGGGAAGGACGTGTTTTCTGCTGCTCCTACGGGAGAAGGCCGCAACCTAGTGTGATCCACCTAACTACCTCTGAGACGTATTCCGGTCCAGTGCAGACCAGTCTCATCCTCAAGACCCTTACTTCACCTCAAGATCTGGGTACATTTCTCAAGTCGCTATCTTCATCTCATCGCTAACAGCAAGTATTCTCTTCAGTATCGTCATACCCAGCCTCATTCTCAGGGAACTACTACTCCCATCCTCTGTTAAGATTCCTCTCAACCAAAGTGACACTACCACACTACGGCCTGTTGCAACATCACCCATCTCCTCAGTTGTATTCCGTGTTAATAAACGTACAACTCCTGTTGTTTCTGAACCCTGGCATTGGTCTAGTTATTGGTGCCTTGACTAAGGGCAACGAAGAATTGTTGGGGTCCCGCATGGTTAGGTTCCCGTGGGTTAGTCACCTCCCCTTGTGCCATAACCGTGACATAACATCTGGTAAGTGGCAACCCGGGTCCTACCTACCACTACCAACAACTACTACTACCCCCAGTGGGTCACCCCATCGCACTAAAGTATAAACCCAGAACTGGTGCCAGTATAGAGTATATGGGAGCACCCAGGGCCGGCCTTAGGGTAGATGGCGCCCTGTGCGAAACTTTCTTTTGGCGCCCCCCCCCCCGCCCCTGTTGATACCCCCTAATGGTGACATAGACTAAATCTCACAGCCTCCCATCCCTCCAGACAACCCCCCACAATAAAACCACAAACGGGACAGGAGGCTGTAGGATTTAGATACAATATACTAAATCCTACTACAACAAGCTCCTCCCCTAAACCCCAGCCCCCCCAAACCCCCGACCCCCGATAGAAGTACCATCTATGTATGTATCTATCAATCATCTACCCCCCCCCCCCCCTTATATATGTGACCTTTTAATCACTTTTTGAATTTTTCTCTGGGATGTGACTTCACTAAAAAACAGCAAATTTGGACTTGGCCTATTTGGCAATTACACTGTTTACCATGGGGGCAGTAGTTATGCACTGTTTAGCTGTTGGGGTTTGCTGGGGGCAGTAGTTATGCACTGTTTAGCTGTTGGGGTATGCTGGGGGTAGTAGTTATGCACTGTTTAGCTGTTGGGGTATGCTGGGGGCAGTAGTTATGCACTGTTTAGCTGTTGGGGTATGCTGAGGGTAGTAGTTATGCACTGTTTAGCTGTTGGGGTATGCTGGGGGCAGTAGTTATGCACTGTTTAGCTGTTGGGATATGCTGGGGGCAGTAGTTATGCACTGTTTAGCTGTTGGGGTATGCTGGGGGCAGTAGTTATGCACTGTTTAGCTGTTGGGGTATGCTGGGGGTAGTACTTATGCACTGTTTAGCTGTTGGGGTTTGCTGGGGCAGTAGTTATGCACTGTTTAGCTGTTGGGGTATGCTGGGGGCAGTAGTTATGCACTGTTTAGCTGTTGGGGTATGCTGGGGCAGTAGTTATACACTGTTTAGCTGTTGGGATATGCTGGGGGCAGTAGTTATGCACTGTTTAGCTGTTGGGGTATGCTGGGGGCAGTAGTTATGCACTGTTTAGCTGTTGGGGTATGCTGGGGGCAGTAGTTATGTACTGTTTAGCTGTTGGGTATGCTGGGGGGCAGTAGTTATGCACTGTTTAGCTGTTGGGGTATGCTGGGGGCAGTAGTTATGCACTGTTTAGCTGTTGGGGTATGATGGGGGCAGTAGTTATGCACTGTTTAGCTGTTGGGGTTTGCTGGGGCAGTAGTTATGCACTGTTTAGCTGTTGGGGTATGCTGGGGGCAGTAGTTATGTACTGTTTAGCTGTTGGGTATGCTGGGGGCAGTAGTTATGTACTGTTTAGCTGTTGGGGTATGCTGGGGGCAGTAGTTATGTACTGTTTAGCTGTTGGGGTATGCTGGGGGCAGTAGTTATGCACTGTTTAGCTGTTGGGGTTTGCTGGGGGCAGTAGTTATGTACTGTTTAGCTGTTGGGTATGCTGGGGGCAGTAGTTATGCACTGTTTAGCTGTTGGTGTATGCTGGGGGCAGTAGTTATGCACTGTTTAGCTGTTGGTGTATGCTGGGGGCAGTAGTTATGTACTGTTTAGCTGTTGGGTATGCTGGGGGCAGTAGTTATGTACTGTTTAGCTGTTGGGGTATGCTGGGGGCAGTAGTTATGCACTGTTTAGCTGTTGGGGTTTGCTGGGGCAGTAGTTATGCACTGTTTAGCTGTTGGGGTATGCTGGGGGCAGTAGTTATGCACTGTTTAGCTGTTGGAGTATGCTGGGGGCAGTAGTTATGCACTGTTTAGCTGTTGGGGTATGCTGGGGCAGTAGTTATACACTGTTTAGCTGTTGGGATATGCTGGGGGCAGTAGTTATGCACTGTTTAGCTGTTGGGGTATGCTGGGGGCAGTAGTTATGCACTGTTTAGCTGTTGGGGTATGCTGGGGGCAGTAGTTATGCACTATTTAGCTGTTGGGGTTTGCTGGGGCAGTAGTTATGCACTGTTTAGCTGTTGGGGTATGCTGGGGGCAGTAGTTATGCACTGTTTAGCTGTTGGGGTATGCTGGGGGCAGTAGTTATGCACTGTTTCAGCTGTTGGGGTATGCTGGGGGCAGTAGTTATGCACTGTTTCAGCTGTTGGGGTATGCTGGGGGCAGTAGTTATGCACTGTTTCAGCTGTTGGGGTATGCTGCGGGCAGTAGTTATGCACTGTTTAGCTGTTGGGGTATGCTGGGGGCAGTAGTTATGCACTGTTTAGCTGTTGGGGTATGCTGGGGGCAGTAGTTATGCACTGTTTCAGCTGTTGGGGTATGCTGGGGGCAGTAGTTATGCACTGTTTAGCTGTTGGGGTATGCTGGGGGTAGTAGTTATGCACTGTTTAGCTGTTGGGGTATGCTGGGGGTAGTAGTCATGCACTGTTTAGCTGTTGGGGTATGCTGGGGGCAGTAGTTATGCACTGTTTAGCTGTTGGGGTATGCTGGGGGTAGTAGTTATGCACTGTTTAGCTGTTGGGGTATGCTGGGGGCAGTAGTTATGCACTGTTTAGCTGTTGGGGTATGCTGGGGCAGTAGTTATGCACTGTTTAGCTGTTGGGGTATGCTGGGGGTAGTAGTCATGCACTGTTTAGCTGTTGGGGTATGCTGGGGGCAGTAGTTATGTACTGTTTAGCTGTTGGGTATGCTGGGGGCAGTAGTTATGTACTGTTTAGCTGTTGGGTATGCTGGGGGCAGTAGTTATGCACTGTTTAGCTGTTGGGGTATGCTGGGGGCAGTAGTTATGTACTGTTTAGCTGTTGGGTATGCTGGGGGCAGTAGTTATGCACTGTTTAGCTGTTGGGGTTTGCTGGGGCAGTAGTTATGCACTGTTTAGCTGTTGGGGTACGCTGTGGGTAGTAGTTATGTACTGTTTCAGCTGTTGGGGTATGCTGGGGGCAGTAGTTATGCACTGTTTAGCTGTTGGGGTATGCTGGGGGCAGTAGTTATGTACTGTTTAGCTGTTGGGTATGCTGGGGGCAGTAGTTATGCACTGTTTAGCTGTTGGGGTATGCTGGGGGCAGTAGTTGTGCACTGTTTAGCTGTTGGTGTATGCTGGGGGCAGTAGTTATGTACTGTTTAGCTGTTGGTGTATGCTGGGGGCAGTAGTTATGTACTGTTTAGCTGTTGGGGTATGCTGGGGGCAGTAGTTATGTACTGTTTAGCTGTTGGGTATGCTGGGGGCAGTAGTTATGTACTGTTTAGCTGTTGGTGTATGCTGGGGGCAGTAGTTATGTACTGTTTAGCTGTTGGGTATGCTGGGGGCAGTAGTTATGTACTGTTTAGCTGTTGGGTATGCTGGGTGCAGTAGTTATGCACTGTTTAGCTGTTGGGGTTTGCTGGGGCAGTAGTTATGCACTGTTTAGCTGTTGGGGTTTGCTGGGGCAGTAGTTATGCACTGTTTAGCTGTTGGGGTATGCTGGGGGCAGTAGTTATGTACTGTTTAGCTGTTGGGATATGCTGGGGGCAGTAGTTATGCACTGTTTAGCTGTTGGGGTTTGCTGGGGGCAGTAGTTATGCACTGTTTAGCTGTTGGGGTATGCTGGGGGCAGTAGTTATGTACTGTTTAGCTGTTGGGATATGCTGGGGGCAGTAGTTATGCACTGTTTAGCTGTTGGGGTTTGCTGGGGGCAGTAGTTATGCACTGTTTAGCTGTTGGGGTATGCTGGGGGCAGTAGTTATGCACTGTTTAGCTGTTGGGGTATGCTGGGGGCAGTAGTTATGCACTGTTTAGCTGTTGGGTATGCTGGGGGCAGTAGTTATGCACTGTTTAGCTGTTGGGGTATGCTGGGGGTAGTAGTTATGCACTGTTTAGCTGTTGGGGTATGCTGGGGCTGTAGTTATGCACTGTTTAGCTGTTGGGGTTTGCTGGGGGCAGTAGTTATGCACTGTTTAGCTGTTGGGGTATGCTGGGGGCAGTAGTTATGCACTGTTTCAGCTGATATATAGATAGATAGAGATAGATAGATAGAAGGGAAAGAGGTAGAGAGACAGAGGAGAGAGATTCATCAGACTTACAGCAGGGGCCCAGGATCCTGGAGGCTGCAGCATTGCTGAGGAGGAGGAGGGAGGACGCACATGGCCGGGCAGAGGTCACAGGTCACCACACTGATGGGACCTGAGCACCCTGCAGGCTGCAATGTGGCAAGAAAAAAGTCAGCCTCCCACATGTGGTGTGTGCCGGGGGCGGGGCTTGTCGGCGGGGGGCGGAGCTTACCGGGATCAACCCGGAACATTACTTTGCCAGGTCCCTAGCCCGTCTATCTTCTGGAGCGCCCAAACCAACTACTATGTAAGGAGGGCAGGCGGCCAGCTAGAGGGGCGCTCTGGCAGACAGACAGAACGTCTGTCTGCCAGACCAGTTAAGTGTGCAGCTGACTGCCAGAGCGCCCCCTAGCTGGCCAGGAGTGATGCGCCCTGTGCAACCGCACAGCTCGCACACCCCAAAGGCCGGCCCTGGGAGCACCTCAACTCCCCACTGACAGATGATGTTGGTGGAGATAGGGGTTGGCATAATGCATTTTCATTCCCTACCCTTTTGTTCTTAATGGTATAAGCTGACACCTGCAGCTTACCCTTCCCCATAGAGAACACATGAACATTCAGCCACGCTAGGGAGGATAGAAGCATACATTTAGTTATTGAAGATGTATAGCCACCTTAACTCATTGTGGTTGAAAGGTCACTGTGGAGGCCTCGTGAATACAGCACAGGGGGATCATTTTAACATTATAGTCTATTAGAAAGTTTTTTCTGTAGTTTGAAGGGAATTTCTAAAGTTTAATTTATACATCATCAAGTTTAATTTATTACATCATCACATCAATCTTATTCTTTTTGGTCAGGTTCTTTACATTGAATGTTGCTGCATATATTTTGTCGTTCTCTGACTACTGTAATTTACAGGAGGGAGCCGGGGTCAGAGTTGTCAGTGTGCAGACCTACCAGTAATTGGTTTTATACGACACCAACAAAAAGAAAAATCCTTCATTTCTGCTTTCACATTTCTTTTTAATCTCACAAAGAGCATTGTGGTTCAAGCTCCTGCACATTAAATCTACCAAACAGTGGCCGCTTTTCTATTACAGCGGCCTAAATCACTTAGACGGCAATAACCCAGAAAGCAGGTTCTCTGGAGGATGTGTAATATTTGTGGTGTCTACTGCTTAGTACAAACTCTTTCCAAATAGTCTATAATGAAATGTATAGTCCCAAGGGAAGGCCGCAATCAAACCAGCCTGTAAGTACACAACGTATTACTAATAATAATACAGAGGCAGCCGCACATCAAAGATTAATTATTCATGTAAACAGATTCTAATTATACAGAAGGATCATTAATAATATGTTAATATCACCACGTCTAAACCTACATCAATAATTTATTTGACTTTTTGTACAGTCAGTACTTCCAATAGCCCTAAAGTCATAATACTAATCCTGCCCAGTAAACCAACGTGAGAAGTGACCCATGTTTGTGGGTTACAGAATGATTTAAAGGGGTACTCCAGTTAAAATCTTTTTCTTTCAAATCAACTGGTTTCAGAAAGTTATATAGATTTGTAATTTACTTCTATTTAAAAATCTTCCAGTATTTATCAGATGCTGTATGTGTGGTGTACCCCCGGTGTGATGTTATATCGGAGGAGCGACCGGTCACCACTCCAGTGGTGAATGGCCGAGATACAGCTGGACCTTAATGGATTGTCACGTGATGCCAGTGCCTGGTGGGCACACAGGTGTGATGGCACGCCTGCTTTTAGGGGGTAAGGCTGGTTGTACCCTTTTCCCCTGTGGTCGGTGTCCTGCCGGGTTGCTACTGGGTCCCTGGGGTTATGTCACAGATGGTGTAGTCACGATGTCGGCTGATCGTTGTCTGTCGTTGTCTCTCAACATGTTAAAAGATAAATGACTAAGACAGCAACGATGTGCTGCTGTCGCCCCGTGGAATAGGAGCGACAGCAGCAGACCGCCGCTATCTTCTATGGGCTCCCCGAATGATCTAGTGATCACCCGGCAGCCTCCTTACAGCTCCCCATGGCACCCCCGGCTCTTACCCACTCGCTGCCGCCATGTGTAATAGCGTCAGCAGCGAGCACTTACAGTGCTTGTTTGCTCCTCTGCATCACCCTGTGTAATAGGGGCTTTAAGGTTCTATTAGACGGGCCGATGGCAGCCCAATCAATAAAGTAAATGAGTGCCAATCTGCTAGATCAGCGCTTGTTTACTGAGCCTATTACACGGCTCAATGATCATTTAGCATTGGCTGCACAGACATCATGGAGCCTTTGCCTGAAAGCTCCTCTGTACCCACAATCTGACCCCCCCCCCCCAAACCGTTTGTACCTTCGGATAGCTGCTTTTAATCCAAGATCTGTCCTGGGGTCCGTTCGGCAGGTGATGCAGTTATTGTCCTAAAAAACAACTTTTAAACTGGCATCCCCATGCCCAACGGGCGTGGCGTAGATTGTGCATGCATTAGGCTGGCACAACCTCTCTGTCCCTCCTCCCCGCCCTCCTCATCATTAAAAATGCTCCAGGCAGATTGTCTCCTATTCCCCACCTGTGTCAGCACGGCACATGGGCTGGATCGTTAAGGCACCTGTGCAATGTTCAGCATGGAGAAAATGTTCCAGTTCCATTCCTAATGATGAAGAGGGTGGGGAGGAGGGACGGTGCAAATTTAGGGCACAGATACTCAGTTTGGGCACAGGCTGCAAGCTTGAAAGTTGTTTTTTAGGACAATAACTGCATCACCTGCCGAACGGACCCCAGGACAGATCTTGGATTAAAAGCAGCTATCCGAAGGTACAAGTGGTTTGGGGGGGGGGGGGGGGTCAGATTGTGGGTACAGAGTCACTTTAAGGGACTTATATATGCAATATAAAATGTGTAAAAAAAAATAAAAAGTTTTGTTTTGTTTAAATATGTTTTGTTTAAATATTTGTTTAACCCCTTAAGGTCAAAGCCAATTTTCGTTTTTGCGCTTTTGCTTTTTCCATTTTATGTTTAAAAGTCCATAGCGCTTGCATTTTTTCACCGAGAGACTCATATGAGCGCTTATTTTTTGCGAAACCAATTGTACTTTGCAATTACAGGCATTATTTTTCCATAAAATATGCTGCGAAACCGGAAAAAAATAATTTGCGCTGTCAAATTAAAAACAAAAACGAATTTGTTTTGATTTCGGGGAGTTTTGCATTTACGCCATTCGCCCTATGGTAAAACTGACTTGTTATGCATGTTCCTCAAGTCGTTACGATTACTATGATATGTAACATGTATAACTTTTATTGTATCTGATGGCTTTTAAAAAAATCAAAACATTGTTAACAAATACACGTTCCTTAAAATCGCTCCATTCCCAGGCTTATAGCGCTTTTATCCTTTGGTCTATGGGGCTGTGTCAGGTGTCATTTTTTGCGCCATGATGTGTTCTTTCTATCGGTACCTTGATTGCGCATATACGACTTTTTGATCACTTTTTATTACATTTTTTCTGGATTTGATGCGACCAAAAATGCGCAATTTTGCACTTTGGAATTTTTTGGCGCTGACGCCGTTTACCGTACGAGATCAGGAATGTCATTAATTAATAGTTCGGGCAATTACGTGTGCGGCGATACTAAATATGTTTATTTATTTGTTTATTTATTAATTTATATTTATAAAATGGGAAAAGGGGGGTGATTTGGACTTTTATTAGGGGAGGGGATTTTTTATTAATAAAAACACTTTTTTACTTTTTTTTTTTTACTGTAACTAGAAGCCCCCCTGGGGGACTTGTATATACACAGCACTGATCTCTCATAGAGATCAATGCTGTGTATATACACAGCAAAGATCGATTAGATTGGTCATAGATTGCTATGGCCTGCTGCAGGCCATAGCAATCTATTGCCGAGCCGGGATCAGCGTCATTCCGACGCTGAGGCCCGGCACGGGCAGAAGAACGGATCTCCCCCCCGCGATCGCATCGCGGGGGGGAGATCCGACCCACTAGACACCAGGGATAGTGTGCATAAAGCACTTCAATGCAGCTGTCAGGTTTGACAGCTGCATTGAAGTGCTTAATTAGCCGGCGCGGCAACGGGACCCGCGCCGGCTAACAGAGTCACTGCCCGGCTGCACGTGTCAGCCGGGATCAGCGCCGCTCTGAACACCCCCCGCGGCACCATGACGTATCAGATACGTCATGGGTCGCTAAGGGGTTAAATATATTTAAAAAACCCTAACAAAATAAAGCCCCAATAAACATTTATATTACCCCCTTTCCTATTATAAATATATAAAATAAATATATAAAAAAAAATAAACATTAAATATCGTAGTGAGTGGAATTGTCCGATCTATTAAAATAAAAATGAACGGGGTATGGTGTAAACGAAAAGAAGGGAAAAAAACAGGAATATATTGTAGAAAAAAATGTATAAAAAGCAATCAATTTTTTTTTTTACACCAATATGATAACAATAAAAACTAGAGATCATGGGGAAAAAATGATGCGCCAAACAGCCCCGTAGGTGGAAAAAAAAAAGCGCTAAGGCTCTTGGAATGCGACGAGGAACATTGCTTCAATTTGACCCGGACATCCGTGCATCAATCACCTTTGGCATGAGGGGGTTAAAAACTAAATAAAAACAGATTTTATGTAAAAACAAAACAAAACATT
Organism: Dendropsophus ebraccatus; assembly: GCF_027789765.1. Classification (NCBI taxonomy): domain Eukaryota; kingdom Metazoa; phylum Chordata; class Amphibia; order Anura; family Hylidae; genus Dendropsophus; species Dendropsophus ebraccatus. Next base: position 40,021,216 of record NC_091458.1, on the reverse strand, counting down.
ATTTGGGTAAATATAACATTCATAACTAACTTGTCCAAAAACCCAAATATATGATATAAAACATCCCACCCTGTGAAACTATACCATACTTAGAAATCGCATCTGAGTAATGAAATCTTGTCTGTTATTGGGAGGCCAAATTCTGGCTGCAATCAACTCTTCAGCTACAATAGATACGTTCCATGGATCCACAGTGAATTTTTTCATTAGATGGGATGGGATGTCTTATGTTTAATTAAAGATTATGGAATAGACACAATAATGTTCACAGGAACGTAGAGATGAGAGGCTGATACTGCGGCACTCGGGAGCATTACCTCTATGTGAGCGATGAGCTTAGAAGAGTATGCTTGTAATTAGAAGCAGGTTTTCCCTCTGATGACTTTGTCTATTTAACTTAATGTGGCAAAATAAATATTATGCCAGAAAGCAATCCGATGATAAGCATACACGAGCAATGCGGCATACTGAAATTACATTGTCTCTCTTTGTCGTTTCACGGGGAGGTTAATCAGAGGGGCAACCACTTGCCTTTTTTTTTTTAATAAAATGAGAACACAATAGATGTCGGAAATAATTCTGATATACGCCATAATTATCACAATCAGATTGATTTAATTAGAGAACTCATTTAGAATCTTACCAGTACGCTGATGAGGGTGATCACTAGTCTAAGGTGTTGTTGAATATATTTTATACAGATGGTCACTTACTGGTTCCTGCCGGGCAGATATACAGTGCAGATCTCTTAGGCCCATGTAACATGATGTAAGGATGCTAGCTGGTCACAAGAACTGGGCTTTACCTTTAGAAGTTACCTTTCCTGGGTCCTAACTGTGGCTTCTATTACTCACATATTCCCAGGACTTCCAGTAGAGCTAAACAGTACGAAAGGAACCTACCTATACCAGAAGGTAAGAAAAACAAGATTAGATGAATAGAATGGCAGATAATGGTTCTTGTTATATGTAACACATGATGACAAGTTGCCTTATTAGTGGCCAATGAATTGTCTATTGATTAGAGATGAGCAAACTTTTCAAAAGTGCGGAAAGGTAGGTTTGAATAAAAGTTTGGGTTCATCCAAACCAAACCCTAAATAAACCGTATTTGCAGGCTTTTAGCTGTTTTAGTGTTGTCCAGGTGTTCGCTCATCTCTACTTACCCGTCCGCACTTCTCTGGTGTCCTCCTTCTCTGGTCACCGGTGTCCACCACAGCTGAGATAACAATGACAGCCCACTTAGCCAATCACTGGGAATAGTTCTCTCCCGTATCAGTCAGTGACTGACAGAGCGGGCTGGAGGCAACTGGAGACACCAGAGACCAGTTGTAGGACTTCGGGGGAGTTAAGTTCGGAGCAAATCTTAGTTTGTAAGATTCGGTTCACTCATCTCTACTATTGATCTAAAAGGGTTATGCAGGCACGACAAATTGTTTAATGTGTCACTGTCAACTTTCAAAATCTAAATCAACAGTAGATGTGATATAAAGCAAGTTTGCAATATACATTCATTATTATTTTTGTTGTTATCATGATGTAAAACAAAGCTGTACTTACCAGAAATCCAGGTCCAGTCTCCTGAAGGCAGATTTTCTGACTTGTACTGGTTGTAAAAAACAGACTAAACACAGGAATTCCGGCCACGGCTCAATGTGTCCATCAGTCACATGACTGCCTTCTCTTTGTGAGCGCTCAGATGACCTGGGATACACAGGACTTCCTGTTTACTAACTGTTTTATGTTTTGAGAAAAATAGAGTCAGAAAACAGGAAGTGCTGTGTTTTCCCATGATAACTAAAACAGCAACTCAATGTAAATTGCAAACTTGCTTTATATCACATCTACAGTTGATTTAGATTTTGAAAGTTATAACGACAGGGAAACTTTAACTAAAAAATACCTTATTGTGTTTGTATCTCCAGTGAGCTTGTTCTTACAACTAATTTCCCCTGGTTTATTGCAATGTGTAATCAGTGGCGGTCTTTGGCACCAAGCACCCCAAGCGATCGCTTGGGGCCCCCAACATCCAGGGGGGCCCCCACGCCCCGCTCTTGTGCTCAAGACCGCTGGACAGGGCCGCTGCCCCGCTCGCTGCTGCCATCTGAACTGTAACTATGAGCACTCGTAATGAGCGCTCATAGTTACATGCAGCAGCACTGACAGGGCGGGCCACAAGAGTGAAGAGAAGAGGAGACGCCCGGACCTAGGTGAGTATAAGTGTTTGCTTTATTGTGTTATATACTATATGGGAGGGGGAGCACACAGGGGTCTGTTTAACTGGGGGAGAGCACATCGGGGGTCTATATAAATGGAGGGAGCACACAGGGGGGCTATATAACAGGGGAGCACACAGGGGGACTATAGACTACTGGGGCTTCACAGAGGGGTCTATATACTACTGGGGGCAGCACAGAGGGGTCTATATACTACTTGGGGCAGCAGAATGGGGTCTATATACAACTTGAAGAGCACACAGAAGGTCTATATCCAAGTGGGGGAGCACACAGGGGGGCTATATACTACTGGGGGAGCACACAGGGGTCTATATACTACTGTTGGGGCACACATGGGGTCTATATACTACTGGGGGAACATACAGGGGGTCTATATACTACTTGTGAGGCACACAGGTGGTCTATATATAACTGGGGGAGCAAACCGGGGTCTGTATACTACTGGGGCAGCGCACAAGGGGTCTTTATAATACTGGTGGGGCACACAGGGGGTCTATATACTACTGGGGGAACCACACAGGGGGTTTATATACTACTGGAGGAGCACACAGGGGTCTATATCCAAGTGGGGGAGCACACAGGAGGTCTATATCCAAGTGGGGGAGCACACAGGGGGTTAAATACCCCTGAGGGAGCACACAGGGGGCCTATATACTAGTGGGGGAGCACACAGGGGGTATATACAACTGGGTGCCGCACACAGGGGGTCTATATACAACTGGGGCAGCACACAGGAGGTCTATATACTTCTGGGGGAGCACACGGGGGGCTATATATAACTGGGGGAACACACAGGGGTCTAACTACTACTGGGGGAAGCAAACAAGGGGTATATACTACTGGGGGCAGGACACATGGGGTATATACTATTGGGGGCAGCACACAAGGAGTATATATTACTGACTGTAGCACACAAGGGGTATATACTACTGGGGGCAACACACAGCGGTCTATTGTTTTGAAACACGTGTCGAGGGGGGGCCCCAGACATAACTTCGCTTGGGGCCCCAGAAATGCCAAGACCGCCCCTGTGTGTAATAATGTCCTGTCTGCAGAACCTCACCATGGAAGTCAGTCATCACCACCTTGTTAACAGGATATTTACAGAACATACCCATCAGCCAATCTGTAACTATGTTTCTAACTATGTAGGGAAATGGAGAAGCCCAATCATTAAGGAAAAATACAGTGAAACCTTGTCAAAGATCATCTCTTTGAGAAGACTATTTCTGTATAGGGGCCAAACTGGCTTAATGGAGTTCAGCTCCCATTGAAGTGAATTAAAGCTAAGCTGCAGCAACTCAGTACAGCCACTAACTGATGATGTCTGCCTCTGGGTCTGTTTCTGTGTAGAGTCATGGCTTTGACAAAAAGCTGATCAGTGGGGAATGTTGGGTAGCAGCACTGTACCAATCTGATGTTGAAACCTATCCTAAAGATAGGCCATTGGAAAATCCCTTTAAGGGTATAAACCCACACACCGTATATGCAGCAGATATGCAACAAATACGCAGCAGATTTGTTGGTACAGATTTGATGCTGTGTTCAGTTATTTAGATCTAATCTGCTGCGATTTTGCTGCGATTTTGCTGCGAGTTTGCTGCGTATCGCAGCAGTAAATACGCTGCATATACGGTGTGTGGGTTTATACCCTAAGAGAAAAAGTGGTCAGAAAGCCCTGTCTTCAGGCTCTAATGACTGGCAGAGAGCACCTACTAGATGCCTTCTCACTTCACCTTTTCCTTCTCCGCTGGATGCCAGACACAACTAATGGCTATCTAAGCTGGTGTAGGCATCTCTCTAGCGCGAGCTCTTAACACCCACTGGTCCACACTCTTTATAAGCATCTTATGCCTATGTTCCTACTTTTCGAAAATCACAGCAAATAATGTTCATGATTAGTGATGAGCGAAATGGATAGCCATTAGGAACCTTCCCTTTTTGCTTTAGCAACCTTTACCAATGGGAGTCTACTGTACGTCTGTATTACATATTTAATTATTTTATTATTTTTATGCACAGAAAATATGAACCATTGGACAATCCATCAACTACACTATGTGCACCGATTAAAGGAGAAGGATGATGGCAGAGGGACACTGAGGGACACAGGGCACTGGAGGAACACTTTGCATCCCTCTGCCATCATCCTCTCCAACAGCCACAGCCCCCACAGCTCTGGGAGTCGGTGCGTGACATCACCAAGTTATCCAGGAAGTGACATCACCAGGTTATCCAGGAAGTGACATCACCAGGTTATCCAGGAAGTGAAGCCTTGATGCAGTAGTAAGTGCAGGGAAAAAAGCACTTTATAAGCATTTCCCGTAATAAGTGTATATTGGGAATTTGTATAGCTTTTAAGGGGCAATACAATACTTTAATAAAAATTTACACTGGACTTCTCCTTTAAGTAATGCAGAGCAATATAACATGTTAGACATGTTTCCATGTGACTTATAGTCCCCATCCTGGATTATACAGACCAAGGTGAATATACTGACACATAACGTTAGTAGAAGTTTCCTGAAATGTTGAATACATTTTGCTTCTGATTACTCTTCAGACGCGTGTACTTCTAACACTGTGTGGGAGATTGAGTGAGAAGGTTAAAAAAAGTATTTTAAGGTACTTGGCAGAAAAATATTAACATAGGGTCACATAAGGCGAGGAATCGGCTGCTAAATACTCATCAAAAACAAAGTGTATGTGCACATTAGGCTAATGAAAAAGACACGATTAACCCATGCAAGCTAAGAAATTCAGACAGATCAGATTGGCCCTGACATTTATACAGCTTCGCTGCAATATTACCGTATCACATAAATATTATGGAAATAAAACATTTCTATCAAGACCAGTAAAATACAAAGTCATCATTTCCATAATGTGGAGAATAAAGTAAATCATTTTAAGAGATCACTAAAGGTGCTAATGTATGAATTGGAATTGAAGGTGGATTAAATAAAGCAGCTTTGCGGCTGTCCATCAAGCAGCGGGGGGAGGTTATAAGGAAGCAGTTTTGGAAAGTGGATTGTGGCTAGGGGAACGCCCACTGGGCACTTTAATCTAATTTGCATATCATTAAAAAAATTAAGGAATGTTCAGACTCATATTTAAGCTTGGTCAGCTCTTTCCCTTTTTGTCTAGTAAGTATTATAGATACAGTACAACCCTTATTTTAATTTTAAAGGGGTATTTTGGCAAATATTTTTTTTCTTTAGAGTGATACTATCACCCCCCTTACTCTTGGTTCATTTAATCAGTGGAAGTTGGGCCCCAACTGCAGTGAAGCCCCGCCTAGGTGACACTGTCCACTAATAACATGACAATATCATGATATTGCACTGTTCTGATGAAGGGAGACCTATTTACCTCCTGAAATGCGTAAACTCTGTGCTGTGATAATAAATTATATATGTAACGCTTTTATGGTGCACATTTGGATTCTTATTGGGACAGCGCTGTACATAGTACCATTTTTTTCTCGGATTTTGTTGTTACTGTACGAGCCCTGTCGTTGGGAGTATCCTGTCCACGGTATCTTCGGCTTTGCAGTCCCGGATCCTAGCCACCTGCTTACTGTCCTATCCTCACGGATTTACAGCTACCCCAGAGGGGTGATATGCCTACAGCCCAAGGGGCACAAAGGTGAGTGGAATCACCCACTCCCCCTATTCTAGTGTCATCTCGGTAAGACACGAGGCGCTGGTGCCCTTGTTTTTTCTTTTTCTTTTTTGCAGACTAATAAAATGAAGCAACTTTAGAGCAGAGCAGTTTTATACAAGTATATATCAAATGTGCAGCATCTAAGCTTGTGGATGGTGCGGAGAACCGCACATAGAGTGAGGGGGAGGGTGACAGTATCACTTTAAAGGCAACCTGTCACCCCAGCACCCAGGGCAGAGCCTGCCAGACCCCCGGAAGAACCCCCGATACTAGCCCCCTCCTGTCTGAACAGTGATTTCCTATGGGCATCGGACTCATCTCTTCTCATTTATATGAGAACAGGATCACTTTATGTATAATCTGATTTTATTGGCAACCATGCAAAAGAACAGATACACATTAAATCACACGCAATAAACTGCGACCTGCAAGTCGCATGGTGTCAGGTTTTCTAATATTATAAAAGAATACAAATAGAAGCAGCTATCAATTATAGCATAATGCTGCTAGAGGTGCACATGGCACCAAACAGAACCAACAGTCAGCAAAAAGTAACATTGATGGATAGGCATGTAGGAAAAAAGAAAAAGGGAAGGGAAAAGAAAGACAAAGGGAAACCAAAGATGAAAAGAAGAACAGAGGGAGGGAGGGGGATGGCAGGGGGAGAAAGATGACCACTACACTCAGTTAGACTCGCCAATCCCAGAACCACAGAATCTCCGGGTGTCAGGATTTAGCGGGTAAGAACAAGAAACTCCTCTGAATCCATGAACAAGCGCCAAGGAAACCATATTTTCTCAAATTTGTCAGATCGGTCATGGGCCTCAGCCACCAACTCTTCCATTCTGCCAAGGTCTCTAAGCTCACTCATCCATTCTGCCAGGGTAGGTACAAGGGGAGTCTTCCAGTGCCGGGGGATAACCATGCGAGCAGCAGTCAGAAAGTGTCGTAAGAGTCCCTTTTTGGACTTAGAGAGAGAACCCGGTAGTTTAGATAATAAAGTCAGTTGAGGAGAGTTGACAACAGTCTGTCCAGAGTATGTATTGTAGATTCCCAAGACTTTGTCCCAGAAGTCACGGATCCCCGGGCAAGCCCACCAAACGTGCAACATATCACCAGCCTCCGTTAGGCACCGCCAGCAGCGATCCGAAGCCTCAGGGAACATTTTATGCAAGGTGACCGGGCAGTAATACCACCTCGAGATAATTTTGTAGTTCTTTTCCTTAGCTTTAGCAGCCATGGAAATGCCGTGGGTTAGTTCGCATATCGTCCGGACAGACTGTGAATCAAAAGAGGTGTTGAGGTCTGCTTCCCATTTATCAAAGAAAGAAGCTCTGTCAGGGTTAGCGGTACTGATCAAGATCTGGTAAATAACTGAGATGCAATGCGGAATGGCAGATGTGGAGACAACTAGGTTGTCGAAGTCAGTGAGTGCCGGGTTGTAAGTGTCCCGTGGGAAGAGGGCCTGAATGAAAGAGACCAACTGATTATGTTCCAGCCAGGACAGCCGACCTCTCACAGACTGGGCTTGGAGAGAAGCCAAAGAAGAAACTGTCCCGCCCGTCATGCAGTCACGTATTCTAGGACTGACAGATCGGTCCCATAACAGGAACGTGTGTGTCTGCCATCCGGGCTGGAATTTCGGATTCTGGAGAATAGGGGAGAGCGGCCCAGGGGTAACAGATAACCCCCACTTAGCGACCCATCTATCCCAGACACAAAGTGTATGAGACATCAGAAAAGGGAGACCGGAGAAAACCTGACGGTCTTCAGGAAGTATCCAGGGAAGGACAGAGGGGTCAACCGGGCACAGGGAAAACATCAGGTCCACCCATCTCTTCAGACCCCTGCCGTGTACCCAGTCCAGGACCCCACGCAGAACCGCTGCCTCATGATAAGAGCGTAGATCAGGGAGACCCATGCCACCCAGGGATCTGGACTGCGTGAGAGTGGAGTATTTGATCCGTGGCCTGCTCTTGCCCCAGATAAATTTGGAGATGGCACGGCGCAGGGTCCTGAAAAAGGCCACCGGCACGACAATGGGTACAGTCTGGAAGATGTACAGCAGTTTTGGAAGGACATCCATTTTTACAATAGCCATCCGCCCAAACCAGGAAGCTGGTTTTAAGAAGTAGGAGGTCATTTCCGACAAGACCTTATTCAGCAGGGGAGTGTAATTCAAGGCAAAGAGAGAGCTAAGAGCGGAGGGGACTCTAACACCAAGATACACAATAGAGTCCGCGTGCCACTGAAAAGGAAAGGAGGCCCTGACCACACCAAATGTCTCTTGTGGGATTGAAACGTTGAGACCCTCAGTTTTAGACAGGTTGACCTTAAAATTACTAAGGTCACCAAACCGCTGAAATTCCTGGAGAATGGAGGGAAGGGAAGTGATAGGAGAGGATATATATAGAAGCAGGTCGTCCGCATAGAGTGCCAATTTGTGGTGGTCCTGTCCAAATACTGCCCCCTGGATTGTAGGATTTCGCCGTAGGGCCACAGCCAGGTGTTCCATTGTGAGAATATAAAGCGTGGGAGACAAGGGACAACCCTGGCGTGTACCATTGTGGATCGTAAATGAGCTAGAGAGTATGCCATTGGCCCGAACACGAGCCGACGGGCAGGAGTACAACGCCATGATCTTATCTACAAATTGCGGACCAAGTCCCACCCCTGCCAGAACCGACCGCAGGAACCCCCAATGCACTCTATCGAAAGCCTTTTCAGCGTCAACTGAGAGTAAGCACAGAGGGGATCCCGAACGGCCAGCCCACGACAGCAGCGAAAGCGTCCGAAGGGTATTGTCCCTCGCCTCCCTGCCCGGTACGAAACCAACCTGGTCGACATGGATGATTTGGGGGATAAGGAGACTCAGACGAGTTGCCAGTACCTTAGCGTAGAGTTTGAGATCACAGTTAATGAGGGAAATAGGGCGGTAGTTTTTGCAATATTTGGGATCCTTACCAGGTTTGGGCAGGACCACCACATGCGCCTCCAAGGACTGGCGAGGGAAGGGACAGGAAGCAGAAACGTCATTAAAGCACTCAGTCATAAACGGAACTAACAATTCCTTAAATGTTTTGAAAAATCCGGCAGTAAAGCCATCAGGCCCCGGACTCTTACCCCCTTTAGTGTTAGTAATGGCTGCCCGAAACTCATCCTCCGTGAGGGGAGCTTCCAATTCCTCAGCCGACTCCGCAGGGACGGTAGGTAATGCCGTGTCTAGCAGATATGCGGATACCCTAGTCTCCATTTCCTCCACTGGCAGCTCCGAGAAACGGCCCTTAGTATTATAGAGAGAGGAGAAATAGGAGCGAAAAAGAGCTGTGATTTCTTTGGGATTATGTACTGCCTTGCCCTGGTGATCAAGGAGACTAGGGATGTGCGTAACCTGCGTTCTCGGATGAATCAAGCGGGCCAAAGCTCTGCCGCTCTTATTGGCATGTTCATAGAGAAAGCTACGGTACCGTTCCTGCTGAGAGGAGGAGGACTGAGCAAGAGTATCTTTTAGTTGTTCCCTAGCCAGGGTCAGTGCAGTCCAGTTCTCATCAGTGGCATTCCGTTTATGGGCTGTGGAAAGTGCCTCAACCCGACCTAGCAACGCTACAATTTTTGCGCTTTTCTCTCTCTTAAGCCGAGCCCCATGCTGAATCAGAGTCCCCCTAACAACACATTTAAGAGTCTCCCATTGTAGAGGCAGGGGGGTGTCATCAGAAGCATGATCTCGCACGAAGTCCTGTATTGTCTGCGACACAGCCGCTTTGCATGCCACATCCCGAAGAAGCGCCTCATTCAGCCTCCACGACCATTCCCTGGGTACCAACCCCGGCAGATGTAAGGACAAAAAGATAGGAGAATGATCCGACCACAGGGCAGTGCCTATGCTGGCCGCAGGGCTCAGAGTCAACGCAAACTGCGCCACAAAAAACATGTCCAGCCTACCATATGTGCGATGTGCATCAGAATAATGGGTAAAATCCTTATCCTGAGGATGAAGGACTCTCCAAACATCAACCAGTTTATGTAGACTAAGGGTCGACCTCGCCAACGCACACTCAGAGCGCGGCACAGCGGTCCTGCCAGAGGAGGTATCCAGGGAAGGATCCATAACTAGGTTAAAGTCCCCACCCAGAATCAACAAACCGTCAATAAAGGTGGAGGCAGTCCTAAGTATAGCACGCAGCGTACTACCCTGATTGGAGTTGGGAAGGTATATATTTCCAACAGTGTACACCCGGTTTTGTATCTCGATTTTGAGGAAAACATAACGTCCCTGAGGACAAACCAGAGTATCTAGCAATTTATGTGGCAGAGACTTATGCAAAGCAATGGAGACACCTTTGGATTTGGCAGTAGGATTAGTGCTGTGGGACCAGACATTGTAGTAATTGAGACGCATGCGCGGAGTCTGTGAGGTCTTAAAATGCGTTTCCTGCAATAGTAAGATATGCACTTTTTGTCTATGCATAGAGTAGATAATTTGAGCCCGCTTCTGCGGGACATTCAGTCCTCTGACATTGAGAGACGCCAGCTTAATGTCCATCCCAGCCATCCCCCCACCTCAGGAGAAGACCCAAAGAGGGGAGAAAAGGAGAAAAGAAAGTAGAATAAGAAAAAGAAAAATAGAGAGAAAGAGATAAAAGGAAAATCGAAAACACAGAGCAGAAGACTGAACCTGCAGTCGGAAAGAGAAGGTTCCCCGTAGAGGAAAACCTCCGTATCCAGGTAGTAGCTACACTACCGGGAAAAAAAAACCCAAATGGGTACAAGAACGCCTAAAGCGTCTTAAACTAATGAGAGACGGACTAACAGAGGAAGGTCTGCGAGTCCGCGACAGGGCACCAAAAATGGAAAATGTTAATAAGCAATACACTTTTCATAAATGCGAGCAAAAAATGTAAACAGAACAGAGCAACTCGTGGTGGGCGGCCAGGCCGCGAAACCTCTCCCCACTCAAAAAGCATTCGATGTGGGAAACATATTATCTAGAATAAGAACATATGAACTATACTGGACACAATGACGTTAGCCAGAGAAAAATAACAACATAACATATGGTAGCCAACACCAAAAAGAGAAGAAAAAGATACATCCACGGCATGGAAGACTCTGTGAGGCATGAAAATGCCGGATCCGCATAGCGTCCTCAATCATCCGGGGCAGCAGTTCCAGGCGGGCGAACAGGCCTACCAGCGGGAAATGACAATAGCGGATCCCAGTCCGGCAAAGTTATATGAGGAAGATCCAAGGCCATCAGAAAGGCCGGTAAATCTTCTGGAGCATGGAGCTCTACCCGCTTGCCTTGTCTGCGAACCACCAGCTGGAAGGGAAAGCCCCAAGAGTATGGTATATCACGTTCACGGAGCAGCTCCAATAGAGGCTTGAGGGAACGTCGTTGGGACAGCGTAGCTCTGGACAAATCCTGGAGAAAGATCAATTGAGCTCCATCAAAGTCAACAAAGTCCATGTTGCGCACCGCCTTCATGATCTCATCTTTTATCCTGTAATGATGGAGCCTGCAGATGACATCACGAGGCCTATTCACATCACGAGAGACCGGGCCCAGTGTACGATGAGCTCTATCAATTTCAAACTCTGCGCCTGGTGGACGTTTGAGGATGGAAGCGAATAAATCTTGGAGAGATGGAATGAGATCGTTTGCTCGAGTCGCTTCTGGCAACCCTCGGATACGGATGTTATTCCGGCGACTCCGATTTTCAGCATCATCATGGAGTCTGTAAAGGTGCCGGATCTGACTCTCCTGATTCGCAAGCGTAACCTGAACATTATCCACAGTGGAGACTAAGGAATTGTGGTCAGCTGCGACATCGGAGATTTCCGTCTCCAACGTATGGACCTCAGATTTCAGAGAATTCAATTCCTGCTTATAGGGAGTTTCCAAGCGTTCCACAAACTTTTCCATGTCCGAACGCGTAGGGAGTAATTTCATGTATTCTCTCCAGTCCCACTCCATATTGGTATGCACGGGGTTAATTGGTGTAGCGGAGGTCACAGGGTTAATGGAAGGCATAGCGTTCATAGTAGTGCCGGATGAGGTAGCACACACAGGGTTAATGGAGGCAGCAGAGTTCATAGAGGGGCTGGATGAGGCAGCACACAGGGGATTATTGGGTACAGCAGCGCTCCCGGGGTTAACAGACATAGCAGAGCCAGCACTGTGTATCATACTGTCCCCAGTGGAGGAGAATGGTATTGCAGCAGGAGAGAGTGAGGACATAATGCAGCCCAGATGTTGTTGAGTCTGTGGCAAGCAGGTCTCCTCAGCTCCCCCAATCCGGGTACCGGTGTTCTCCTGCTCCCGAGACTCTGCCCCAAAGATAACAGACGGCCGGGGGGTCAGCGGAGGCCGTGCAAGGAGGAAGTCAGCAGAGGCCGCGTCAGGAAGCTGGCAGGTAGCCGCCGGAGGCCCCGCACGGATGGCACAGCGGGAGCCCGGTATCACTGGTGCGGGGGGTTCCGGGACCGGAGCACGTACCTCTTCGGCTGCCGACAGTGGGACACCTTCCGGGCTACAGGAGCTCCGCTCCGGACAGGTACGAGCGGCGGCAGCGGACGCTCTGGTCACGCGAGAGCCGGGGAGTATGGAGGCTGCAGGCCGGTCAGCTAGGCCGCGGTTCGCGGCAGGGAAATATTGCTCCAAACTGCCGCGGGCGGGCCGGGAACGGGCGGAACTAGTGCTGGGTCTTGTCTTTCGCCGACCACCCACCATTTGAGGGTGTCTTGGAGCTGATTAGGGGTGTATAGGAAGGCTGTTTGGCGCCCTGTCAGCGGAGCCTACAGAAAGCGTGTCTTCACCCCTCCATAGCCAGGCCACGCCCCGAACAGGATCACTTTAAAGGCAACCTGTCACCCCAGCACCCGGGGCAGAGCCTGCCCGACCCCCCGGTAGAACCGATACTTGCCCCCTCCTGTCGGAACAGTGATTTCTTATGGGCGTCAGACTCATCTCTTCTCATTTATATATTGAGCATGGAGACCGTCGGGAAGTGATATCTCCACAGCGGGACCAGCTTCGGGAGCAGGACTGGCAGGAGGGGGTAAGTATTGGATGCTCTACCGGGGAGTCAGGCGGCTCTGCCCCAGGTTCCTTTTAATATGTATTATATCTTTATTAAAGAGAAGGTAATTTTTTTTTTTACATTGAGTAGCAGTCACCACTGGCTGCATCAGGAACTGCAGGGCTGCTCAAACCCTGTTCTTGACAAAGCAACAGCATGCAGCATTAGCAATTCTGGGCCTTCTATAATGTCTTGTCTAATGCATGCTAGTATTAGAATACACATCGGACAACATGTATCATTAGCACTGCACCCACAACTTAATTGTAGCAGGTGATAGACAGAGAGAGGATTAACCATCAGTCAACACGCTACAGGCTATTATCTATTCTAATGCTAGCATTAGAATAGATATTCAGGGAGGCTCAGTATCACTACCATGCAGCAGTACTAACAATATGTAACCGTTTTGGGACAGGGCTTTTTCAGCCTTGTATTTCACAAAAATGTAATACCCCTTTAAGTATTAAAAACTAATGTTTTATGTTTTATGCAAAGTCAATGCTTTATGTTTTATGCAAAGTCAAATGGGAATATTAATATTATTTCTGACAAACATTGTAATTTCCTGACAGAAGCAACTTTGTCTTGTTGCAAAGGGGAACTATCAGCAGGTTGGAGGAATCTTGCTGACAGTTCCCCATTGTGCACAGGGTTCTCTATTCTCTAGTGTAGTAGCTGGTATTAGACAGCCAGTCTTCCTTCTTCTGTAGGAATTTTATACTAGGATGCATTGCCTGTTACAGGGTGTTCCTTCCAATATGGAGCACTAGAGAAACCGCTTCCCTCTGTCAGAGGTAGAGCTAATTTGCACAGGTTTTTTTTTTTTTAAATGACGTTTTATTAAGATTTTTAACAAAAGAACAAAACATCTTACATATGGACATAAATAATAGCTTCTAAATATATGTCACAGAATAATATGAAAACCCTAAATACTCTAAACATATCTGTAACTTCAAGTTACCTTTACATGTAATCCAGGTAGTAATATACAGAGCTATAATTCCTAACTCACTGAAAGTAAAGAAATCAGGTTGGCATTTGCACAGTTTTGAGACTCCAGACACATGGGCAGCAATTATTCTGGCTAGGTTTCATAACATGTTATTTCACAGAGTCTACTGTCTGGACATACCCTAGAGTAGAAGACAGACACTGTGGATATTATTTTGAGACTCTGTCAGTAGGTTTCTGCTGTCCTATCTCAGGGTAGCATAAACTAGTGACAGATAAGCTGAACGGAATGATGTATCACTTACATTGTTCTGTGCAGCTGATCCAGAGATATCCTCCTGAATAACATGGACAATAAGTAGTCCTCTCCATTATGTGCATTAGCCCAGTAGTCCTCAATATTCATGAGAAGCAGAAAACTCAGCTGCTGATTGGCAGTTATCTATGTATGCTGTGTCTAGGCCATCAGCTGTCAATCAGCAGCTGGAGGGCGGGGAAGGGGCGTCTCAAGAATCCTATTCTCCTGCATATTAGAAGAACGGCTGAACAAAATTATGTAAGTAATACATCTGTTGAGCATTTCTGTCACTAGTTTATGCTGCCCTCATTTAAAGCGGCATAAACCTAGTGACAGATTCCCTTTAACTGGATCTGTTGCTGTAGTTAAAGACAAAAAAAAAATTCCTCAGCAGACATCTTGCTTTTTCGTACACATATCCACCTAATGTCCCATGTGATCCAGGTTTTATATGCGTTTCCTTAATTCACAGAGCAGATGAGAAATGAAGTTTTAATAGATCTTTACATTTGTTGTTTCTTGACAAGAGCCAAGTAATCAGCAAATGTTAAACTGTTTCTGCTTTACCTCAGAAGCAGCAATCCTCTCCCGTCTATCCGCTCGGTTCTGATCACAGTGGAAATGTTTGATGTAGTAAAGTAAGTTATGAAACCCTACTGCGTACAAAGGCAAAGAAGGAACCTTTGAAACATTTATTATTAATATTTCAGATTTGGAAAAGAACAAGGAAGTGCTGAGAAACTCTGGTGGCCTGAATGAAAGGCCTTGCTTACAGACTGAATTGTTAATAGAGCTTTTGTTTTAGGGCTGAGAAGTAAAATCCTCAGAATAACACAATACAAAACAGATCTGGATATAACTGTAAATTAGATAGATCTGATCATGGGTTAGAATGGTTCTCATGGTATAGCAGGCCAAATTAACCCCTCCCAGATTAAACCTGGGTATAGTTTGGCCCAGGCCAGAGTATACCCTGAGTGATGAACTGTCTTAGGCCAAACTATACCCCAGGGTGTAAAACAGCCTAGACCAAACTATACCCCTCCAGGCCAGAATATACCCTGTTGGATAAACTCTATACCTGGGGGTGTAAAACAGCCTTGGCCAGATCCCTATAATCACTTCACTGGTTCACCTAAACCTGTGTCTAATTTGTTAAAAAGTGTGCGGATATTTTATTTTTATCATACTCAGACACACAGCTGATTCCTCTTGTTGGAAAATACAGTACAGTGCTTACATTAAACTGACAGTAGATGGCGCTGTCCCATCAGTGCATAGTTACTGTTATGTATTATAACTTGTATGTTTCTCTAAACTATATACCCGGGGGTGTAAAATAGCCTAGGCCAGACTATATCCCTCAAAGCCATAAAGTTGTCACTCGACTGGTTTTCTCTCACGGTCTCTAATTTGTTGAAACGTGTGCCGTTTCCATTCTCCGCAGGGTTAGTATTTCAGGATGTTATGACTTCCTTATATTATGCACAGTCACATTTTTCTGGTTAAAGTAATAAAAGTCTTTGGGTGGAATTTATCATCTGCACATTTTTTGTGAGCAGGAGGTGCTTTTTATTCCATGTTGCAAATTGCATCAACGGCCAAGATTAATACAAAAGATACTTTGCATTGCAAAAGAATGGAATCTTGGCCAGAGTGTATACACATAGTATACGCTCCCGCCTGGACAGGGCCGATTCTGGGGTTTCTGCCGCCTGAGGCAAACCTCAGGCGGCCGCCCCCTGCCAACCCCCCCCCCCCCCGCCGCCGTAACCGGATCACCTGCGCCGGCACCCCCCGCCCCCCCCCCCCGCCGTAACCGAATCACCCGCGCCTGCATCCCCCGCACCCCCCCCCCCCCGCCGTAACCGAATCACCCGCGCCTGGTCGCCCCGCACTCACCTGTCCTGCAGCAGCCGTCCCGCTCACCGCTGTCTCCCGACCCTGCAGCCGCTCACCTGTCCTGCCGCAGCCGTCCCGTCCCACCGCTTTACTTTCCGCGCTCCAGTGCCGTCAGTCAGCAGCTGTCATCGCCCTCCAGAGAGTCGTGAGTGCCTGGGGTCAGCGGGGGCATCGCGGCCCCCGCTGACCACGGGCACTCACGACTCGCTGGAGGGCAATAACAGCTGCTGACTGACGGCGCGGGACAGCGGTAAGCGTTGGCGGCGGGACCGGACGGCTGCGGCAGGACAGGTGAGCGGCTGCAGGCGCAGGGCTGCTGTCTGCCGCCCCCTGCAGGGGCGCAGAATCTGCCGCCTGAGGCGGAATACTCATTCCGCCTCATGGCAGAAACGGCCCTGCGCCTGGATCACTAGCGGCCGAAACGAAAACATGTCAGTTTTCTGTGGCCGCTATTCATTAAATATCGGCCGCACATACCTGTCAGTCCACACAATGGAGAGTGTGGCTCCAGCCACACTTTCCATTGTGTGCTATGGTAAATTGGGATGCAGGCACACATGGATGCACCTGCATCCCAATTCAATAGAAATGAAGTTTATCCCGGCCGGTACTGCAGTATCGGCCGGGAAAAACTTCACTGACATCAGCTGTTCTGTGACACGGCGGGTC
Source organism: Dendropsophus ebraccatus (assembly GCF_027789765.1). Taxonomy (NCBI): domain Eukaryota; kingdom Metazoa; phylum Chordata; class Amphibia; order Anura; family Hylidae; genus Dendropsophus; species Dendropsophus ebraccatus. Next base: position 40,004,409 of record NC_091458.1, on the reverse strand, counting down.
AAAGAAGGTCTGGTGTCATACTAAGTGTGAATATGGCCTTATAGTAATATGGAGAAACATTCCACAATTTTCTATTTATTCAGAAACCAACAAAATCCGACTCATATGAATTCAAAGGTGTACAAAAGCACCGTGGGACTCTATGTACCTCTATGGAAGCCTTTTACTGCTCCAACAACATGATGCCATACTATAGCTGTTGCCTAAAGCTGATATTTTACCATATTTCTAGTAGAACTGTGTTGGTGTTAGAATAAAGCCACAGTACTGTAATGTCTTCTTCTGAGAACATACACATTCTTAAAACCAAGAGTTCCCAAACCCCCGTACAGAGACCTTTGCAGAATGAATTGGCGGCTAAGAATGAGAATTTGATTGCGTATTCGCCTAAGATCCCTGCGATCCCCAGCACATCTATATTTCATGAATACTTCTAAGCTTGTTGCAAAATACGATGACCTTGTGGCTGGGAGGATAGAACTTGCTGATACTAGAAATTTACACCTTCTGAAGAATTGATCAATGTGCTTTTGATTGTTTCATGCGCACAGTTCCCTTTCATATTGACTATTGAACTGATTGCAGTTTTTGTGAGCCAGGGTCCAGCACCCTTAACCAATCAGCTACTTCATGGTTTGTATATGCTAAAATGTATTCTATTATAGAGCAGTATGTTTTTTTTATTTGCTTTTGAGCTGATGATTAAAAACCTTTGTTATTATTTTTTATAATATGTGGTATTCATGATGGGTGGTGTCATAAATAGACATATTGTGCAGTATTATTGTACTATTACTATTTGGGAAAGCAGAGTGGCCACTAGGGGCAGTGCAAACTATCACGCAACTATAGAAGGGATCCAGAGGTAGATATCATCTAAAGCTTTTAGTGAAGTAGATTACTTTTAAACCATGCTGTCTTGGGTCTTAAAGGGCAACTCCATTAAAAAGAAAAAGTCTTCCAGTACTTTTCAGCTGCTGTATGTCCTACATATCTATGTCTATGACATACAGCAGCTGATAAGTACTGAAAGACTGTAGTTTTTTTTTTTAATAGAAGTAAATGACAAATCTCTGGCACCAGTTAATTTGAAAGAATTTTGTTCCGCTGGAGTTGCCCTTCAATGTATCTTTGTACAGCCTCTTTGTACAGTATCATTATACACATGCACATAGGCTCCATTAAACTGGATGAATCTCTGGAAACCCCCTTTGATCTTGCCCTTGATCTTTGGTCCTGTGTCCTTAACCTTTAGACGACCCTGGACGTAAAAGTACGTCATGGATGTCTGTCACCAGACGACCCTAGATGTACAATTTAGGTCCTGGGTCTCTAGGGAGCTATGAGGTGCACTCCGAACAGGATCGCGCTTCATAGGAGGTGGGGGCCGGCTGCAGTGAGCAGCTGGGCCCTCACCGTTAATGACAGACTACAGAGATCGCGCTGCAGCCTGTCATTAACCCCTTAAACGCCGCGATCGCAGCGTTTTAAGTGTGAGTGACAGAAGCAGCTTCTGTCAGTTACCAATCGAGACCCCTGCAGTGTGTCTGCGGGCGTCCCGATCGTTTTAATGGACCGCTGGAGGTCTCATCCCTTCCTCCGTGTGGTCTGATCAGCGATCTGCTCATTGAATCTGCCAAAGGCAGGCTCAACGAGCAGAGCGCCTATTACACTAATCAATGCTATGCTTATGGCATAGCATTGAACAGTGTCTGCAATCTAATGATTGCAGGTAAAAGTCCCCCAAAGAGACTTAAAATGTGTGGAGAAAAAAAAGTAAAAATGTTTTTAAAAATACCCCAAAGCACCTCCCCCAATAAAAGTTAAAATCACCCCCTATCCCATTTTATAAATAAAACATAAAAATAATTAAATAAATAAACATATAATATATCGTAGCGTGCGTAATTGTCCGATCTATTAAAATATAACAAGCGTCATCGCGAACGGCGTGAACCAAAAGAGGGAAAAAAGTGCCAGGAAAAGTATCAAAACGTCTGATCTACGCAAATATGGTATTAAATTTCACCCCATACAGCCCCGTAGGTGAAAAACTAAAGCCGTTATAAGCGTCACAATAGGCCCATTTTATTAATAATTAATTGAAAAAAAAAAGGATTTCATAAAAAAGAAAATAAAACATTAGAGAATCTGTGTAAACCTGCATAGGGTTGTGTTCGGACTGACCTATAGAGTAATAGTATCATGTCGTTTTTACCATATAGTGCATTACGTAGACACAGAAACCCCCCAAACGTTACCATATTGCATTCTTTTTTACGATTTCACCAATTTATATCTTCATAAATAATATATTTGGGGTTCCATCATACATGTTATGGTAGAATGAAAGACGCCATTACAAAGTACAACTATTCCTGAAAAAAAAGCCCTTACATGGCCCTGTAGATAGAAAAAATGAAAGTCCTAGAGCTCTTAGAAGGGGAGGAGAAAAAAAACGAAAACGTAAAAATGAAAATTGTCCACTGGGTCATTTTGGGCTTGGTCCTCAAAGGGTTAAAGGTTAAATGGTCCCTTAATCTCTTGATTAGTAAGGGTCTCAGTGATTAGACCTGTGCCAAGAAAATAGGGGATAAACGCCTTTAATTGACAAAGTGATTAAATAGGGCCTGGATTAGAAGCACCTTAATCCTCATGGCCGTATTACATGGCCAGATATTCCAGATAAGCGAGCGCCAATCTGCTTTATCAGGGCTCACTTACTGAGCTTATTACTGGCTTGATAACCATGCAGCAAAGACTCCCTGGTGTTCTTCTCCCTTCTGCCCACAGTCGACTTGGAACTTCTTAGCTGTTCTCTACAGTAACAGACCGCTCAGCCAATCGCTGGCAGTGGCGTTGTCCCGTCTCAGCCAGTGATTGGCTGAGTGCCCTGTCACTTCAGAGACCGGCTTAGAAGTTCCAGAAGAAGAAGTAGTTATTCTGCTCATCACCATCGTTCAGATCTATGGGCTATCACATTCATGACTTCATGAAACTTCCTCCCTACCATAGAGTTCAATATATGTTTTCTTCTGTTGACTGTTAACAAATGAAAGTGCACTTCTGATTACAATTATCCCTAAAACAAAGCTTAGCCGTATTATTTGCATGGCTGGCTGCCGGCTAATTCTTATCTATTGTGTTGCAGTCATATTGTAATGTTATTGAATTTTTCTCGAGAGGAATCAAATTAATCCTCTTATTAAAACATGATAGAAATCTGATGTGTGTTTGATTAGACGTATAGTCCTGTATTTCTTGAAGGGAATAGTGGGGGAAAAAAAGACATTGCCATGGAAACAAATTACTGTCATCATCTCAGAAATGTTGAAAAGCAAAAATAGCACTCTCTGGAAAATGCATTTAAAATGCATGACGGATTAAAGGAGATATTACAAGGTTGTGTGTGCCGGGGAGGAGATGTCTGCTCACCTGTTTGAAGAAACATAATGTTCAGCTTTCAACTCAATTCTCAACTTCTCTGCTCATTCCCTTTACTTTGCCGGAGCCCTGTGATGCGTAAACTTAGTTCTTTTTTTTTTTTGTTGGACATTTGTAGGACACATACACAAATCATGTTCATGAACGTCTTTCTGCTGCATCCTGACATCTTGGAAACTGCCAGCTACATTTTCCCCAAAGGCATCTCAAAAAAGCAGATTGGGTACTTTTTTATTTTTTCAAACTGACCTTGGTTGTTTCTTGTTAAGATGTTTCCAAGGTGAAACTCAGTAATCACCGGCAAACATAGACCACTTAGGACTGACTAATACTTAACTTTTAATATGCATTAAAAAATACAAGACAGGTCCACATAGATAACCAAAAAACATCCACTAGTGTGCTCTATATACAGTGAAGTAACCTAAAGGACAAATATGCACATCAGGGAGAAAATCCCTAGTCCCCAAAGGGACGATAATAGATAATTGGAGACTGTAGGCCAAGTATCAAAGTGTATCGAGTATATACTAAGAGTAAGGGAAAGAAAAGGAAAAAGAGTGGTAGTGTACCCTACTCTTAGCCCTAATAACCTCTTACCCTGCCTTTTGGGGAACCCACCTCCTTAATAGGGTGGCCCCAACCACGATGACAGTCCCTTCCTTATTGCACGTGCCCAGAAGGAAACATGGAACACAGAAGACAGAAAAGAGTGAAAAAAACAGTGTAAACCCAATAACACCTATAAAAACAAACAGCAAAGGATATAGTTGTATGTGCACAGCACCCAGATCATAGGCTGTGCTCGTTTCTACACAGCACATGCGTTCATACGCTGTGCTCGTTCCGACGCGTTTCAACCGTCCCAATTCTGGACGGATTCATCAGGGAACACATGTAGCACTCCACAGGATGTGCTTAAACAAATTCCTGCTGTGAGGGATGTTCTCTCATCACAAAAAATACTTATGGACCTTTTGGGAATGGAAATGTATAATGATAAAGATAATTAGCTGGTACTCGATGTGGTGACAAAAAACAGGAAAATAACCCCATAACAGTGGATAAATTTGTACTTAGCTACACAGATGGAATCAAGCACCGCAGCCTGCGAAGGTCCATGTTCACCCCACGATGAGAGGGTGACACTGAATAGAATGCAGGCCAGGCTTATATACCGGCTCGTATAATACTTCCGGGTTGTGGCTGGTGTGTTCATGCGTTCACGTGACCTGGATGCGGTCACGTGACCAGGCTCCATTGCTAGCTAAATACATCTCGGGTCGCTACTGTAGCCACACCAAACACACAGACAACGCTTACCCAGCTATACAGGTGACACGGGCAACAAGGACACCAAAAAAAATACCAATGGTAGCTCATACAAATATGTTCCGCGGCCACTTCCGGTAATTGGAACGCAAATGCGTTCCATAAGGCGGAAGTACGTCATGCCAATTAAAGCACAAATACGCTGCACATGGGTCTCTCACACTGGTGTGCAAAATAGAGGGCCTGTGAACCTCCAATAGTACTCCACAATAGAAAAATAGCACACACCATAAATTCTTATGAACTTTTCTTTATCCACAATATTTTAGGATAAACATGCACAAAGGTATATCACCCAACACTCGTGCTCATCGTCTTCAGATGCTGTGTGAGAGACAAACAAAGTCCTTTAAGGCTCCATCAGAGCTCTGTCATCCTCATGGGAGTGATCGGCGTTGCGGAGGCAGACGCCGGATTCTGCGACGTTTCGTGGAATGGATCCAAAGTGGATCCATTCCACGAAACGTCGCAGAATCCGGCGTCTGCCTCCGCAACGCCGATCACTCCCATGAGGATGACAGAGCTCTGATGGAGCCTTAAAGGACTTTGTTTGTCTCTCACACAGCATCTGAAGACGATGAGCACGAGTGTTGGGTGATATACCTTTGTGCATGTTTATCCTAAAATATTGTGGATAAAGAAAAGTTCATAAGAATTTATGGTGTGTGCTATTTTTCTATTGGGAAGTACGTCATGCACCAGATGGAAGAGCACTGAGTGGAGCGCAAAATGCGTTCCACCCGTATCTTTATTAATAAGGACATGACACTAACACCCCAAGCAGCTATCTGGACAGGGAAGCCATAACAAATGTGATTGATAAGTCATTCATGTGTGTGCACCTAATAATGTGCGGAGGCAATGCATCAAGATACAGATAATTAGTAACCTAAAGCTGTTGCTGGAATAAATAATCATTCAGAGATGCCGAAAAATCAATCATAATAATTTATAAAGAAAAATAAATAAAAAAATAAATAATAAATAAATAAATGAACACACGCTACTCCCACAAAAACATGATAGTAGTATGGGCAGCAAGATAATCAGGTATAATTACAGTAGCAAGAGGTTATTTACAGGCTGCCCCCACCAAGACAGGATAATATAATGGATAGCGAGATCGCTAAGTAGGGTTACAATTGTGCAAGATGTTAATCATAAGCTCACGATATCATTAAATATCCACAATTATAGGTAATGACCTGAGGGTGTCACCAAGAGTAAACGATAATACGGGCATTTTTAACCAATAAAAGATGAAAACACGAGTGCTTCAAGGTGAAACTCAGACCAAACTAACATACGGGCTGAAATCCTAAAAGCTATGGGCTATCTTTGCATTGATTTTTTTTTTTTTTTCCCCCCCTAAATGGAAAATAAAACAACTTAATAAATAGTTTTCATAAAAAAAAATTCCACCAGAGAAAAATAAGTCTATTAGATGGTTTCTAAGTGTTAGAAATAGCAATGGGAAGGAGATTTCATACCAGCTCAGATTGGGGATAGAGGGAGAGAATACTGTACTTGGAGGACAGCTCATGCAAGATGTAGAGAGGAAAGCAGATACTAAGAAGTAGGGATGGTCCGAACCGAGTTCGTACGGAGTTCGTACGAACCCAAACCATCCGCAATGATTACCGCTGTCTGCCCGCTCCGTGCAGCGGGCGGATCCAGCGGGAGGAACGCCTGGAAAACTGGGATACAGCCATAGCCATAGGTTGTATCCCAGTTTTCCAGGCGGTGCTCCCACTGTATCCGCCCGCTGCACGGAGCGGGCAAACAGCGGTAATCCGATGCCGAGCGTTCGGGTTCAGCCGAACCCGAACCTCGGCGGGTTCGGACCATCCCTACTAAGAAGTATACAATCATAAAGTCTGTGTACAAGTATAGAGAATACAGATGAGCGAAGTATGCTCATATGAAGCAGAAGAGTCGGCTTTTGAATCCCACTGACTGCCCACTCCGAAGGTGAAGGTGGAGAAAGGTTAAGGACTACATGGAAAACATGGATACAGCCCACAGTTTTCCTGGGCTGTATCCATGTTTGCCATGTGGTCCTAGGGCTATTTCCACCTTCTCCACGGAGCGGGTGGACAGTGGGATTCAAAAGCCAGTGCTTCTGTTTTGTAGAAAGCCTTAGGCTATGTTCACACTACGTAAAAGTATGGCCGATGTATACACATACACATAGTATACGCTCCGGCCGGGATCCCATGCGGCGCCGCAATTAACTGACATGTCAGTTTTCTGCGCCCGCAATTCAGTGAATTCTGGCCATAGGAAACCCTGTCAGTTCACACAATGAAGCGAGCGGCTCTGGCATCAGAGCTCTGCGGCCGGAAAGATCATCCGGCCGGTACTTAAGTACCGGCTGGGATGATCCAGGCTGGGTCACGGAACAGCCGCTCTCATACGTAGTGTGAACATAGCCATAACATAACAATGCTTACTGCGTTACAATATGCCTATCAATCCTGAAACCATGCAACTAAACCATTTGGTATTTAGAATTTTTGTTAACATGTACCTGTATTGAATTTCTTTTTAAAGAAATCAACAGGGGTTGTGATCACAAGCAGTTTTGCAATATACTAGCTTTGTTTTTTTCTGTTTAAATCGATGTTATATATACGGCCAAACCGTGGTCCGTGCCGATATTTAGTTTTTTTTGTTAAAAAAAAAGAGACCAAACACTAAAAAGTCCCAGTCCTTTGGGCTCTCCAGCAAGAAAAGACACCTGTCATGCATGTTGTATTAGAACAGAGAGTAATTAGCTTAAGCTTATAATATTATTAACTTTGACTAATTATATTATCAGCTCTACATGCCTACCAGGAGACAATGCTATTTGTTATGCAACAATTCAGTCAGTATAATGTCACTGTGTAGTTACAGAGGTTTTGGTGCTGTGTAACAGGAGAGCTGACCATACAATGCAAGCACCCCCAGAAGTCTCTGCTTCTGAATATAAACACAAAGCAGCAGAACACATGCGCAGTAAATTGAGACACCTAGTGGTCATATGTATAATACTGATTTAAACATACATTCTTTCATTATATGTGGTTCTGTGAAAGATGAGTATCAACCATTAGAGGTCTGCTATATCGGTGTTTCTCAGATTATTTGAGCCAAGACCATGGTTATACACTGTTCTACCTATCCAAAGCACTGCACCAACACAGATAATTACCCCTTAGAGACATGGACAAGTTGAGAACCTACTGTAGAAGCTATCACCACATGCACCTTGAATAATCTGCTTTATTAACCTGCAATATTATCTTTTAAAGTAAAACTTTATTATTTTGGTAAATATATTAATATACAAAAAGGTCTATAATGTCTATAATGCTCCAGTTTGTTTCGACCACAAAACTTTGCTGTCCGGAGAAATACCTAGTTTATCTCAGTGGTAAGAGCCACCTAGTCTCCTACAGCCCGGTATTAAATATGCAGTAGTGTACCCACCACAATGAAAGTGCTGGTGGATGCTATGGTGTAGGGAGAGAGGGGGCACAGCACTGAACTGCTGGCCTTACTGGTTGTTATTGTCATTGCTTGCAGCCACCACAAGGGGGAGTACACTGCACACAGTTTTAAACAACCCCAACTAAGTTTAATGCCATCTTCATTATGGTAGCAGCATGCAGATAGAAATATACTATATAATGGTGGATATATATATATATATATATATATATATATATATATATATATACATACATACATATACATATACATATACACACACATATGTGTGTATATATATATATATACAGTATATATGTATATATATATATATATATATATGTATTTATATGACATGCAATTATATGTTACACAGCTATGCAAAGTCCACACACTGGATTTTGGCATTAAACAACGTCCGTTGTTAAATGACATTGCTCGATTACATTACAGTGTATGGAATCACAGCCGTAGTGTATATGTATACACTACAGCCGTGGTTCTCTGTGGCTGCACAAAATGGTCTATTTTGTGGTCTATTTTGTGTGGCCACTATTCAGTGAACAGTGGCTGTACAGTGTGCTCCCGACCGTACTGTACAATGTGAGCTATGGCAAATTGGTACCTGAATGTGCTCAAATTAAATTAAAATAAAGTGATGTTCATCTGGGTGACACATGTAAGACAATGGCCATTGTTTGACACGGCCGTGTCAAATAATGGCTTTTGTCTTACCCCGTGTGAACATGGCACTATACTGCATAAAACTTAAAGAAGTACTCCAGTCCTACAGTAAACTTATTCCTGTTTTAAATAATCAGAGATTCTGTATTTTCTTCATGCTACACCTGCACAAACACCCACACCTGTCCTAGCTAAAAAGTGTGTTGGTATACCCAGGGGTGGGCACATACCACTCAAAGCCACCATGATAAGTGCCTCAGGGGTACACAACTATCTTGCCCAGCTATACAACACCACCTGACAACCCCTGGTCACCACAGATTCAGGAAGCTTCTTGCCAGTGAGATGACTTGGTCTCATAATTCAATCAGTTTCACACCTTCAGCCCTCACGTTCATTGCTTTCACTGTCTCTGCATCTCCCAATTGATCTCATGTTTCTAATCCCGCTCTCTGAACACAGTTCTGTGCCTTCTCTTTTCCCTTTTATCCATTATCCATTTATTTTAGAGGTGTGCAAACACTGACATCATCTCCATATGTCATGGTTTTCTGTTCCTACCTTTGCTGCAGTTCACGACGGAAGGAGCTTTTGATTTTTTTCCCCATATATTTTCTTAGCGAATGCTCTTGAACTTGAGTTATATATATTCGGCATTCAAAGGTTGTCAGTCCAAGATGTCTTCTCCATAGATGATGCTGGAATCATCTGAAGCCACACACAACAATACAAACATGTTCTTTATAGAACAGTACCGGCAATAGCAATATTCAATTCAGACAGCAAAATCTGCATTATAAAAGAGGTTTTGATCATGTAAGGTAAATGTTAGAAGTCACCAGGAGATGGTTCTGAGCTGCCGCCATGCTTTTCTGCAACCTGGGTGAAGATTTAGTTTGCTGCCCTAGTCCTGTCTCTAAATACCAGAGTCCCCCCCCCCCCCCCAGCACTGTAGATTATGCCCATCAACATTCCTTATATCCCATAAAACTGCACCTACTATTCTGTGGTGATATAACTTCCCTATTGAATCACCGGCCAACATAGCAAGATGTACAGTAGTAAGTTCTGCTCATGTTATAGAACCCACACGCCAACTAAATGTATCATGTTACCAAATACCCTGCCAGTGCTCAGGAGTTTAGGAGCCTATATACTTTATTCTTAGGCTAAGTTCACACTACAGGAATTTTTGGCTGTCACTGCTGGTGCCTGTCAAAAAATCATCTAATATTTGCAGCCCTAGGAAGTCTTGGAAAACATTTATACAGCCATAGGCTTGTCCGGCTACCAGGAATTAAGCTTTTAGATTTAGACATACCCAAACGCCAGGTTCCGTAATTTTAAGTTCTTGAGCCCCCAAATGTCACACTAAAATTAGAAAAAAATTAAGAGTTAAAGAAAAATAAGCAGATAAAGCAAGCCCTTACATACAGTTCAGGGAAGAAAAAGAGTGCTGCACCTCACACCTATGGCTGATACTAGTACCTCTCGGCTGTATAAAAAAACATCAGATTTCTGTATGTGAATTGATCAAGCTACACTGCCCCATGTACCGCGTGCAGGTATCTGATACACATGGGTCCCTACACTAAGTCCACACTGTGCCAGTCAGCGACCACCACCCCCCCATGCCACAGGACCAGACCCAAAAATGCCACACCAAAACCCAGCCAGCACCACCGGCGGAGGAAGCTGCCCCCAAACAGAACAAGTCAGGATAAGGTATTGCACTCACCATAGCTATCAAAGATAGAATGGGACAGACAGGAGGGATTAAAACCATGAGCACTCAGGTGTCTCCTGCTAATTGCGGTCATGTGGGTCTCACCAGGAGGAGTGCAAAACACGGAGAAAAGTGAGAAACAAAATACGGTTCAGGGAAGAAAAAGAGTGCTGCACCTCACACCTATGGCTGATACTAGTACCTCTCGGCTGTATAAAAAACATCAGAATTCTGTATGTGAATTGATCAAGCCACACTGCCCCATGTACCGCGTGCAGGTATCTGATACACATGGGTCCCTACACTAAGTCCACACTGTGCCAGTCAGCGACCACCACCCCCGCAGGCGTGCACAGTCAGGGAAGGGAGGCCATGGAACGGCCCTGCAACCCCCATGCCACAGGACCAGACCCAAAAATGCCACACCAAAACCCAGCCAGCACCACCGGCGGAGGAAGCTGCCCCCAAACAGCACAAGTCTGGATAAGGTATTGCACTCACCATAGCTATCAAAGATAGAATGGGACAGACAGGAGGGATTAAAACCATGAGCACTCAGGTGTCTCCTGCTAATTGCGGTCATGTGGGTCTCACCAGGAGGAGTGCAAAACACGGATAAAGTGAGAAACAAAATACGGTTCAGGGAAGAAAAAGAGTGCTGCACCTCACACCTATGGCTGATACTAGTACCTCTCGGCTGTATAAAAAACATCAGAATTCTGTATGTGAATTGATCAAGCCACACTGCCCCATGTACCGCGTGCAGGTATCTGATACACATGGGTCCCTACACTAAGTCCACACTGTGCCAGTCAGCGACCACCACCCCCGCAGGCGTGTAGGGACCCATGTGTATCAGATACCTGCACGCGGTACATAGGGCAGTGTGGCTTGATCAATTCACATACAGAATTCTGATGTTTTTTATGCAGCCGAGAGGTACTAGTATCAGCCATAGGTGTGAGGTGCCGCACTCTTTTTCTTCCCTGAACCGTAAGCCCTTACATACAACAGTCAGAAAGAGCTACTGGAAATTTCTTTCTATGCAGCGGACTAAAGCATTTACAGGCTCCTGTACAGAACACGCAGGGTCCTAGAAAAATAAAGTGAAGCCGTCCTCACCTGGTGCTCAAAGTAGCAACTCATCCTGGCACAGATACGAAGCAGTACAGGACATGTAGTATCACACTATACTGTAGAGAGGAGATACCAGACACACACAGCAGTACAGGACATGTAGTATCACACTGTACTGTAGAGAGGAGATACTAGACACACAGCAGTACAGGACATGTAGTATCACACTGTAATGTAGGAAGGAGATGCTAGACACACAGCAGTACAGGACATGTAGTATCACACTATACTGTAGGGAGGAGATACCAGACACACACAGCAGTACAGGATATGTAGTATCACAATATACTGTAGAGAGGAGATACTAGACACACAGCAGTACAGGACATGTAGTATCACACTGTACTGTAGAGAGGAGATACTAGACACACAGCAGTACATGATATGTAGTATCACACTGTAATGTAGGAAGGAGATGCTAGACACACAGCAGTACAGGACATGTAGTATCACACTATACTGTAGGGAGGAGATACCAGACACACACAGGACATGTAGTATCACACTATACTGTAGAAAGGAGATACTAGACACAGAGCAGTACAGGACATGTAGTGTCACACTGTACAGTAGAGAGGAGATACTAGATACATACAGCAGTACAGGACATGTAGTATCACACTGTACTGTAGGGAGGAGATACTAGACACACAGCAGTACAGGACATGTAGTATCACACTGTAATGGAGGGAAGAGATACCAGACACACACAGGACATGTAGTATCACACTATACTGTAGGGAAGAGATACCAGACACACACAGGACATGTAGTATCACACTATACTGTAGAAAGGAGATACTAGACACAGAGCAGTACAGGACATGTAGTGTCACACTGTGCTGTAGAGAGGAGATACTAGATACATACAGCAGTACAGGACATGTAGTATCACACTGTACTGTAGGGAGGAGATACCAGACACACACAGCAGTACAGGACATGTAGTATCACACTGTACTGTAGAGAGGAGATACCAGACACACACAACAGTACAGGACATATAGTATCACACTATACTGTAGAGAGGAGATACTAGACACAGCAGTACAGGACATGTAGTATCACACTGTACTGTAGGGAGGAGATACTAGACACACACACAGCAGTACAGGACATGTAGTATCACACTGTACTGTAGGGAGGAGATACTAGACACACACACAGCAGTACAGGACATGTAGTATCACACTCTACTGTAGAGAGGAGATACTAGACACACACAGCAGTACAGGACATGTAGTATCACACTATACTGTAGAGATGAGATACTAGACACACACAGCATTACAGGGCATGTAGTATCACACTGTACTGTAGAGGAGATACTAGACACGCACATCAGTACAGGACATGTAGTATCACACTGTACTGTAGGGAGGCGCTACTAGACAATGCATGCACTTCACCAATACTAGGGTTTTACCAGTAAAACAGGCATTTACATAGGTCGATCATCTAGTTATTCACATGTGCCCCAGATCTGGACTGTCTGCAGCATTGTATGTTGAGTCTGGTCTCATGTTACGATGGTCCAGAAAGGAACAATGTATGCTGAAAATATTGTAACCTGAGGCCATTGTAAGTTGAGGAAGCACTGTATATTCAGTGTTTGCATTCTCAGTGTGCTGCTGTATTTTTGTTGTGTGTATGATAAATTTGGGATTTGGTCTGGAGTAGGAATCTTTAAAAAATATGGTCTGAAGTCTGATTAACTAGGAGCATTTAGGGTATGAATTCATGTAGGGATGTGGTCTGTTCCTGACGGTGTAGAGTTTGTAACTTTTTGCTTTGTGTTGGTGGCTTACATATTTAGGAGAGTGGCAAGAGGCACAACCAAACACAGTGAAATATGGTTCAGCTCACATTACATGCAGAGGCTTTACAGCAGTAATGCAGTCTTACTTGATGGGTTTGATGGAAGGGCACTTTTTGGATGTTTACCCTATTATAAAAATTCCATTAAAACTATATTTGTATAATGGATGCCTTGACAAAAATCAGCCGCTGTATGCCCTGCAGGAAGTGGAGTATTTTTCCAGTCTGAAATAGTGCTTACTACTACCACCTAGTAGTAGGAACTGTTCAAAACAGGCGCCAACCCCCAGATGAAACCTTTCCCTACTCTGGACAGTAAATAACAAATCTATATAATTTTTTTTGCACTAGTTTGAAAAGATTTTATTTTTCTATGGAGAACTCCTTTAATAATTTTATCAACAATAATCCTCATTAAAGGGGTTATCCAGAAAAAAAAAAAAAACACCCCTGTCCCCAGGTTGTGTTTGGTATTACAATTCAGGTTCATTCATGTCAATAGAATTGAGCTGCAATACCACACTCAAACTGAGGACAGGAGTGGCCCTGTTTCTGGAAGAAAGCTGACATGTTTTTCTAAGGCTGAATAACCCCTTTAAAATATTATATTGCTGGCTCTGTGACATGCATAGAACTCAATTATGCGATGTGTTAGATGCTGATTACAATAATATTGGATTGTTCTTTGGATAATCCTATTTATAAAATGCTGCATTATTTTCTGTGTAACAGCCCAATGGCTTAGGCTCTTTGCTAAAAAAGACAATTTACAGTAAATCATTTGCTAACTATTATCATCATGAGCCTTCATCTCCATCCATAAGGCTTCCACTGTTCCTTAAAGGGAATGTGTCATCAGAAAATGACTTATTGTATTGTATTGTAAGTAATGTTTTATGTTAAACATATTTTAAGAATTTATGGTGACATTTTTCCTAGTTTTCCATTTTTATATCTATATTATAAAATAATACTACTATCTTGCAGTTTTCATTCTCACCACTCGGGCTAAAACTAAGCTGAGACTTCCTGTTCTGTTTGTAATGATAAGAGGAAGCTGCTGTAAAGTGATCTATACAGCATTGCAGCGACATGTGACACCAGTATATAGAGGAGACAATAGCAGCTCCCTGTGGAATGACTCTTTCAAAGGTCACAGAGCAGCCAGTAATGTTTCACATTCATCTCAAGGGGACAGAGTCCGTCTGTTGTCATCTATGTCCATGAGTCTTGCTGTAAAGCATGTCACTAAATGCTGTTAAGAACAGCCCAGGCAGTATGGCAGCCCCTATAACAATGAACAAGTAGTGAAATAAGTAAAAATTAGTCAGAAAATATAAACAGATTAGAATAAACGTTATAGCATCTGATTCTAATATGTAAAAGAAAATTTAGGTGACACATGCCCTTTAAAGGGATATTCCCACCTCAACTAAAATAGGCTGTAGAGCTATAGGCTTTAGAAGCGATTTTAAGAAACTATGTAATAGGTTTTATTAAGAACAAAAAAGCTGTTTTCCTGCCTCACCCTCAGTTCTTACCTGTGCATTATCGGGCAAATCCGTCTTTAATACAGAGGTGCAAAGTGAATACGGGTTTGCTGAGTCCATTATAACCTATGGAGGGGGGAGGGGATGAGGGCGATAAGTGAGCTGAAAGAGGAGACAAGACGTTGTACAGTTTGGAGACACATAAAACACTGGATTCAGAGGTCAGAAAGGTCAGTGCTTATCTGGAAGCTTGGTGAGAGAAGATTGCAGGATGATGTATTTTGCAGTGCTGTTTGTCTCCTCTCTGTGATCACTCAACCCTCTTAATCCCTTCCCTCGCCATAGAGCATAATGGACACAGAAATCCTTCTTCTTTTGAAGTGAGGGGGGAGGTAAGAAAACAGCTTTCTGAGTACAGAAGGAAACTCTTTTGCTTAATAAAACCTATTACAGAGTTTCTTAAAATCGCTTGTACTATTGATATTTATTGATTTCCTAAAAATGACATTTATATGACAGTTACCCTCTGTCCATCCCATTGTTGACATTTATCAAATGTGCCCCTGGTGTACAACACTGAAAAGGCCCAGATTTGTGCAAACCACTAGGTTTCCTTAAATATCTGCGCCTTTTTTTCGTGGAGTAGAAACTGTTTGCCACCTGGAAAATAACGTAAAGCACGGCAGAAATATACACCTGAACCGGAGCAGGTGTAGATTTCTGTACCCACCGTACAGTAGAGAGACGTGCCCCTCTAAGTAAATCTGGCAGGGTGAATGAGGGCGAGGCCTAATTTAAGACCGACATACAAGTACATTGACCTTAATAAATGTCCCCCCATATCTCTATAAATCTACATTAAAACCATATACATCAGCCAGACCATTGTCTTTATAGAGCAGAGTGGTGGTCGGTAACCTGGACAACAAGCTGTCAACAATGGGAGGGAAAGTGCAGCATATCAGAAAAGGAGACAAGTTTGCTAAATGAATGTATCTTGCAAAAACATTTTACTTGACAAAAAAGTCATGGAAGCGGGAATCAAAGGTTCTGATTATAGAAGATGTTAGTGTAAGATTATTAGCAGAACATAGAGCACGGATAGGATAGTAGGTGGAGATGAGGGAGGAGATATAGGGAGGTACAGAATTGTGGAGAACTTTATGGGTGAGGGTGAGGAGTTTAAATTAAATTCTGGATATAATTTTTTACTGCATGAGCTTCACTACATTTCTGCATACAGAACAGTCACTCAGAATTGGAAATTCACTGACCATATGGGGAGATTTATTAAACTGGTGTAGAGTAGAACTGGTTCAGTTGCCCCTAGCAACCAATCTGATTCCACCTTCATTTTCTAAAGAGTCTTTCAGGAATGAAAGGTGGAATCTGATTGGTTTCTAGGGGCAACTGAGCCAATTCTACTCTACACCACTTTGATAAATCTCCCTCATAGCTTCAATAGTGTTTTTTTTAAAACTAATACCGCAATGTTGTGTTATTCTGAGACGGTGCACACTTAGGGTACTATTACACAGAACGATAATCGGCCGAATTGGCCCGATTCGGCCGATTATCGCTCCGTGTAATAAATGCAACGATCAGCCGAAGACAACGATCATCGGCTGATCGTTGATATAGGTTAGACCCTATTTTTGTCGGGCGCCGACCGCGCACCGCTGCGTGTAATAGCGGTGCGTGGCCGGCGACTAACGATATACATTACCCATCCATGTTCCAGGGCTGCTCCTGCCGTCCGCTTCTCCCGGGGTCCCGCGCATGCTCTAGCTTCACAGCGGCCTGTCAGCTGATAGACCGCTCAGCCAATCACAGGCCGGGACCGCCGCGGACGGAAGCGGACGGTAGGAGCAGCCCTGGAACGTGGATGGGTAATGTATGCCAGTTTAGCAAGGGCTGTAAGGACATCGGTAACGATGTCCTTGCAGCTCTTGTCAAATGATTATCGGGCCGTGTAATAGGCCCAGTAAACGAGCAACGATCTAGCAGATCGCTGCTCGTTTACAGGTATTATCGGGCCCTGCTCGGCCCGTGTAATACCACCCTTAGACTAGACAGTCTTTGAATGTGGCAGATTTATCATGGTGGCTCATGCTGTTTCGTAAATCTACAACCTGTATAAAAGGACCAGGCCTCTATGTTTAGTCCAACTATCACTTGGCTCACTTTACCCGCTTTTCCACAAATCTGCTTCAATATTCTTGATTCCTGTAGTCTAGCTTTCATTTTTAAAAATTCCGCTGGGAAATGATTATGGATGCTGATCAGGTTGTCTTTTTTTACAAAGAACATACCGAATCGTAATGCCAATTCTGTAGTACAATGGAGTTTATTAGTGAAGTTACATTAATAAACCATAAAGGACATGTGCCCGGCTCTATGAGCAGATAATCATAGGGCCAGGCAACTCTTCTTTTCATATCGTAAAGGTCAGCGTTTCTATGAAGCCCAAAACTGAAATGTCTATTAACATTTGCCTTTATAAACCATAAATGAAACTACAGTAATTTTCTTACGAATGGAGCTAGTAGCTCTTTGTGATCAAGTAACATTACATTGATGACTGTTTCATGTATTTTATATGGGATCTGAAAAGGTGAAGACTGAATGAGAATGGAACATTGGATGGGGTGAAAGCAGCACCTATTGTAGAATGTATGTGTGTGTGTGTGTGTGTGTGTGTGTGTGGAGGGGGCTAAACGTCTGTAGAATTCCGTCCATACACGGACAGTATTCTGCCGCGCAGCTGTGTCAGTACACTTTCAAAAAGTATCGGAGCTCCTGACATCATAATTAATCATAATGCTGGGAGCTCCAAAGGTCCAGTCAGCAGAACATTGTCCGTGTACAGACAGAATTCTACAGACATGTGCCTTAGCCCTTATGGTACTGCTTACCTCCACCAAAAAGCAGCTGTGTAGTTTCAGCCAAAATGTCACACTTGTGAATAAAAACTTCTACAGGGATAATTCTCGTATATGTGGTACTGTTGTCAGAATACATGACGCTCGCTTAAAGAGACTTCCCACAGCTCGACACTGCTGCAAGAGTGATCACTGGGTCGTTCATGTGCATCATTGTTGGCGTGACATCCTCCTTCTATATGAGGAGATATGCAGCCAACTAATAATTGTTAACTCTCAGCAGAATAATAAGTATTGCTTGTTCATTGGTTTACTGGTTCCATTACACAGGGATGGTAATTGCCCTATGTAATAAGGCCTTTAGTATATATATATATATATATATATATATATATATATATATATATATACATATATAAATATATATATTATTATTATTATTCATGTTTTATTTTTTTAATACCCCCTAACAGGACATAGTTACGTTGGGGGTGGGGGGAGGGTTGCCCGCTTTGGGAAACCTTTTTATAGCGCTTTTTATAGGTGCTCTGTAATATTACCCCTGTGGTGGCTGCTGCATTTGGAAATTCCTGGCTTGCCACAGCTTCACCCAGTTGTTCACCATTTAGTGATATACTTTACAGTGAGCCCTAGGGATGGGAATAATAACTGCTAAATTTCAGGATTCTGTTATAATATAGTAAAATGGAAAATAAAATAAAACCATCAAAAATTCTTGAAAAACATGTTTAGGCTTTGTTCACACTGTGTAGTTCTTACGCCGCCGTACATGTGCGGCTGAAACTACGGGCGTGGGAAAAATCGACATGCGGCCGGATGCGTACGAACCGCGAACATACGCCCGTAGTACAGTTATGCTTCCCTAGCTTGTTACAAAGCGATCTGAGGCAGATCATTTACTTGGAAATCTTCGCCCAGCCCCGTAAACCACACAGAACCTTTTGGATCGAAAAATCAAGTTCAATTTGGCTGAAATAAGTACTCCGTACGGGACCGCATGGAAATCCACGGCCGTGAGTTTCAAAATTTCCTTCCTCAAACAATGGTCTTGTGTCACGATCGGCAGGTGAAGACAAGACACTCGACAGTGGGCCCTAAATCTGACCCCACCCACTGTCACCTGCCTACTTGCCTCAGTCGACCCTAGGCGGTCGCGGACAACCACGAAGACAATCCCTATGCTGTATACGTGCAGAACATAAAACGCAGACAGACAGACAAACAAAAAGCGGAGAGTCAACTAGCCGAGTCAGAAACCAAACGAGCAACGCAGTACAAAATCAGAACCGAGCGGAGAGTCAGGGGACAGGCAAAAGGTCAGAATCCAGGCAAGACAAAATGGAAAAGGATAGGACAGAATACAAGGGACTGGGGAGCTGGGATCAGAACAACTAATAGCCAGCGATTAGAGGCTGACACTGAAAACACTTTATACTGGATCAGGAGCCCGGACCAAAGACTGATTGGTCCGGCCTCCTGAATCCAGACACATAGCAGCTGGTGCGCTGCAGGCTGAGTGGCAGAGAGATCCGTCACTCAGCCTGAGCTCAACAGCACTCAGCTGCTTGGTCGGGCGACGTACACTAACGCGAGACCCGCGGCTTCCCTGGTTACTAGGGACGCCGTCGGGTCTCCGTGACGTCACCCGGCTCGGCCGAGGAGGGCGGCGCTGCGCTCCAGCCGGACCAGACGACGCTGGAGCGCGGTCAGGTAAGTTACTGACATTACCCCCCCCTTCAGGAGGGGCCTCCGGACCTCTACCTAAGGGACCAGGCTTAGATGGATTTTGCAGATGAAACTGTCTAACTAGACGTGATGCATGCAAATCTCTACTAGCTACCCAAGTGCGCTCCTCTGGTCCAAATCCTTTCCAATGAACTAAATATTGCAAAGAACTCTGAACCCGACGAGAATCCAGAATTCTCTCCACCTCATATTCCAGTTCACCTTGAATGACCAACGGAGCGGGAGGAGCAGACGGAATCACTGGATTAACAAATTTTTTCAATAGAGATTTATGAAAAACATCGTGAATTCTAAGACTCCTAGGCAACAGCAGCTTAAATGAAACTGGATTTATGATCTCAACTATAGGATAAGGACCAATGTATTTGGGAGACAATTTACCAGATGGTGTCTTTAATTTCAAATTTCTAGTGGAGAGCCACACCTTGTCACCTACCCTGTACTCAGGGCCAGATATGCGTCTTTTATTAGATTGTTTTTTACAATTCTCTTGAGCTTTAACCAGGTTCTGCAGAGCCTGGGCCCAAACTGTGCACAGTTTTCTGTAAATTCTTTCGGCGGATGGATTAGTGGATTCGGACGCATGTACAGAAGAACAACGAGGATTAAACCCAAAATTACAAAAGAACGGCGACATTTTGAGAGACTGACTTTCACGATTGTTCAGGGCAAATTCAGCCAATGGTAAGTATTCTCTCCATTTCTCCTGTGAGCCTGCAACGAAACACCTTAAGAATTGCTCCAGTGACTGATTTACCCTCTCCGTTTGTCCATTGGATTGTGGATGAAAGGCTGAAGAAAATGACAAAGATATACCTAGGCGACCACAAAACTCTTTCCAGAATCTAGATATAAACTGTACTCCCCGGTCAGACACAATATTCTCTGGTACCCCATGCAACCGTAAGACATGACTAATAAAAAGAGAGGCCAAAGTACGAGCATTGGGAAGTTTGTTGAGAGGAATTAAATGACACATCTTCGAGAACCTGTCAACAACCACCCAAATCACCGTTTTCCCCTTAGAGGGTGGTAAATCAGTTATAAAATCCATGGAGATGTGGGTCCAAGGTCTAGCAGGCAGAGGCAGGGGTTGAAGAAGTCCCTCCGGTAACCTGCGAGGAACCTTGGACCTGGCGCAAATCTCACAAGCTTCTACAAACAGTTTAGTATCCGTAGCCCAGGATGGCCACCAATAATGACGAGACAGTAGATATTTGGTACCAGCAATACCTGGATGACCTGCCAGTACTGAACAATGTGTTTCTTCCAACACTTTCAACCGAAGATTAGGGGGAACAAATAGTTTATTTTACGGGGTGTTTCTAGGCGCCATGGACTGAGACTGAACCACCTGAGCAGCCAGATCGGGCTGCAGAATTGCCACCACCACCCCAGGAGATAAGATGGTTTCGGATTCTCTTACAGGGACCTCTTTAACACTGAAACTACGAGATAAAGCATCTGCCTTTACATTCTTGGAACCTGGTCTGAAGGTGATTTCAAAATCAAACCGTGCAAAAAACAATGCCCATCTGGCTTGCCGTGGAGTAAGGCGCTTGGCTTTATCTAAATAAACAAGGTTTTTGTGATCGGTAAGAACCTTAATTTTGTGTTTAGCCCCCTCTAAAAAATGTCTCCACTCATCAAATGCCCACTTAATGGCAAGGAGCTCTCTATTGCCAATGTCATAGTTGCATTCGGTCTTGGAGAACTTTCTAGAGAAGTAGGCAACGGGTCGGAGGTTAGTGAGTGTTACGGGACCTTGTGAGAGGACAGCCCCTACACCCACCTCTGAAGCATCTACCTCGACAATAAAAGGTAATTCAAAGTTAGGTTGAATCAACACCGGAGCGACAGAAAAACATGTCTTGAGTTTGTCGAAGGCCAGAATGGCTTCAGGAGTCCAGTTATCCATATCGGAACCCCTTCTGGTGAGATCAGTTAAGGGTTTAGCAATTACTGAGAATCCTTTAATAAATTTTCTGTAGTAGTTGGCAAAACCCAGAAATCTTTGAAGAGCTTTAAGATTCCTGGGGCGTTCCCATTTTTCAATGGCTGCCACCTTAAGGGGATCCATACCAAAAGAACTAGGGGTGATTTTATATCCCAGAAAAGAGACCTCCTGAACACCAAACTGGCACTTCGACAACTTCGCAAATAACTGATTGTGTCTTAACAGTTCCATAACTCTGCGAACATGATTGACATGTGAAGACCAATCTGGAGAAAAAACCAAGATATCGTCCAAGTACACCACTACAAAACGACCCAGGTACTCACGAAACACATCATTGACGAAGCGTTGGAAAACTGCAGGCGCATTACACAACCCGAAGGGCATGACTAGGTATTCAAAGTGTCCCTCGGGGGTATTGAATGCAGTTTTCCACTCGTCACCCTCCCTTATTCGAATCAAATTATAGGCCCCCCGGAGGTCGATCTTAGAAAACCACCGGGCCCCCACAATCTGATCAAACAAATCTGGAATCAAAGGGAGCGGGTGTTGATTCTTAATGGTGATTTTATTTAGCTCCCGATAATCAATGCAGGGACGTAATCCACCATCTTTTTTGCCTACGAAGAAAAATCCGTCCCCAAGGGGAAAACAGGAGGGACGGATGTGACCCTTATGTAAGTTTTCCTTAATATAATCCCGCATAGCTTCCCTTTCTGGTCTAGACAAATTAAAGATACGCCCTTTCGGGTATTTAGATTCAGGAACCAAATCGATAGCACAATCGTATGGACGATGAGGGGGTAGTTCATCCACCGATTTCTCATCAAAAACATCACAAAAATCAGACAGAAACTCGGGGATCTCCCCTTCTAATGAAGAACATCCTGTTAAATTTAAAGAAAGACAGTGAGCAGCACACCCGGGCCCCCATTGGACGAGTTCTCTGCTTGCCCAATCAAAAACAGGGTTATGCTGGGTCAACCAGGGCAAACCTAAAATAACATTGGAAGACAAATTGTCCATAACCAGAAAATCAAGACACTCCGAATGGATCGACCCCACTTTTACTTCTAGAGGAGGAGTGATATATTTCACTCTACCTTGAGCCAGTGGTGTAAAGTCCGCCCCAGTAATACTCAGCGGGCATTTAAGCTGAAGTGGACATACCTCCAGACTGGACCAAAACCCGGAATTAATAAAATTAGCGGATGCCCCTGAATCAACATGGGCCATTCCTGAAATACACTTCTCACCCAAACATAGTGAGATGGGGACCATTAATTTATTCTTATCGAGTGGTACCTGTGCGCCTGAGTGACCCCCTCGATAGTCACTCAGGCGCTGGAGTTTTCCGGCGATGATCCAGGCTTGGAAGTACATTCCCGAACACGGTGTCCAGCTTTGCCACAGTACAGACACAGATTATGTTGCATACGATGGGCCCGTCTAGTTTTCGCATCGGTAGCCCCGATCTGCATGGGTTCCTCCGGAGGTGGTAACGGGGAAGGAGGAGGTTTAGAAGGAGACAGAAAAGAGGTAGGGGTTTTACAGAGTTCAATGATTCCTTTCTCCCTACGTCTGTCCCGCGTACGACGATCCACCCTGATGGCTAACGTCATGGTCTCTTCTAACGTTTCAGGGGGAGGATAAGCTACCAACCCGTCCTTTAGCTGCTCAGATAGGCCCACCCGAAACTGATAGCGCAGAGCAGAGTCGTTCCAACCGGATGGGATACACCACTGGCGGAACTCTGCGCAATAGTCCTCAACTGGCCTTTTACCTTGTTTTAAAGATGTCAATTGTCGCTCGGCTACAGCAGTCCTGTCAGGGTCGTCATACAATAATCCCAAAGCTGAAAAGAAATAATCAACCGAAGTTAACTCTATGGCGTTGGGAGGAAGAGAAAATGCCCACTCCTGTGGTGGCCCCTGCAACAGTGACATGATAATCCCCACTCTTTGGGACTCGTCCCCTGAGGAGCGGGGACGTAGTCGAAAGAACAGTCTGCACCCCTCTCTGAAGGTCCGGAAATTCCTTCTATCGCCCTTAAATTTTTCTGGGAGTTGTACCGGTGGTTCAGGGGGGGAAGGGGTGGTCATAGTAACTTGTCGGGGAGCAGCCTCCTGCTCCTGAACCCGTTCAGCAAGGCTCTGTACCATTGAGTTTAGGTTCTGCATTTGCTCCAACAATGCTTTCATAGGATCCATAATAGAAATCCTGGTGCACGTCACGAAACTGTACAGGCTGGCTATTCTGTCACGATCGGCAGGTGAAGACAAGACACTCGACAGTGGGCCCTAAATCTGACCCCACCCACTGTCACCTGCCTACTTGCCTCAGTCGACCCTAGGCGGTCGCGGACAACCACGAAGACAATCCCTATGCTGTATACGTGCAGAACATAAAACGCAGACAGACAGACAAACAAAAAGCGGAGAGTCAACTAGCCGAGTCAGAAACCAAACGAGCAACGCAGTACAAAATCAGAACCGAGCGGAGAGTCAGGGGACAGGCAAAAGGTCAGAATCCAGGCAAGACAAAATGGAAAAGGATAGGACAGAATACAAGGGACTGGGGAGCTGGGATCAGAACAACTAATAGCCAGCGATTAGAGGCTGACACTGAAAACACTTTATACTGGATCAGGAGCCCGGACCAAAGACTGATTGGTCCGGCCTCCTGAATCCAGACACATAGCAGCTGGTGCGCTGCAGGCTGAGTGGCAGAGAGATCCGTCACTCAGCCTGAGCTCAACAGCACTCAGCTGCTTGGTCGGGCGACGTACACTAACGCGAGACCCGCGGCTTCCCTGGTTACTAGGGACGCCGTCGGGTCTCCGTGACGTCACCCGGCTCGGCCGAGGAGGGCGGCGCTGCGCTCCAGCCGGACCAGACGACGCTGGAGCGCGGTCAGGTAAGTTACTGACATCTTGTTAATTTTTCACGGCGCCGTATACGATCCGGCTGTAAGTTCATACGTAGTGTGCACTGTGCGGGCGTATATCGTATACTTTCAAGCGAACGCATCAACCTCAAAACTACGTGCGTATATTCGCGGTTCGCACTACGGACGGATTCATACGCAGTGTGAACATAGCCTTAAAGTGTCACTGTTGTTATAACTTTCAAAATCTAAATCAACAGTAGATGTGATATGAAGCAAGTTTGCAATATACATTCATTATTTTTTGTTGTTATTATGCTGTAAAACAAAGCTGTACTTGCCAGAAATCCAGGTCCAGTCTCCTAAAGGCAGATTTTCTGACTAAACTAAACATAGGAATTCCGGCCAATACAGAGAGTTACAGCTCTGTGTCCATCAATCACATGACTGCCTTCTCTCTGTGAGTGCTCAGATGGCCCAAGATACACTGAACTTGCTGTTTTCTGAAGAAAAAAAAAACAGGAAGTGCCATGTTTTCCATGATAACTAAAAAAAAAAAAATAATGAATGTAAATTGCAAACTTGCTTTATATCACATCTACTGTGACGACAATGACACATTAATGTAAAAACAATAGGTGTCGCTTCAGTTTGAGCACCAATTCCAGACATACAGGGGGAGACTAAAAATAAGTTTACAGAATGGTCTGGTACTTGCCCATCCTACCCTCTCCACCCTTTCTTTTGTAGAAGAATGCTATAACCCTCATACCATGCACTTATTTTTGTAAAATAACAGACTCTCAGTGGGTTACATACCAGTTACAGGGAATATCATATTCTTATTTTCCATTCTCCTTTAATAGCTATTATACTTTATATTACCTACAAGGAAGAAATGTCTCCAGATCCCAAATCACTATACAAGCATAATATGAAACAATTGTATTGAATTATTCATCACATAAGAGTCATTAAAACAAAGAGTAATGCACACATGATATACAGGGAACACATAATACAATAAAGACACAAATCTCATGCATGTTACAATAACACATAATTGAACTCATAATCACGAACAACATGATTCCTTATAAATAATATACCAGTGAGAAACACAATCCATGGAAGCCAAAACGTATATATATCTTAGCAGGAAAAAAAAATCCTAATGTGTTTTAAAGGGGTTTCTTGCAAAAACAGCACCACCCCTGTCTTCAGGTTGTGTGTGGTATTACAATTTAGCTCTATTCACTTAAATGGAACTGAGCTGCCAAACCCACATCCAAACTTGGGGATAGGAGAGGTGCTGTTTCTGGAAGAAAGCAGCCATGTTTTTCTAAGCCTAGATAACCCCTTTAAAGGATAAGTCCGATTGATTATAACATCCAGCAGGGGGGAAATTAATTACAAGTACTAACTTACCTCTCCCTGTGCCCCTGGTGAGTGGCAGGAAGGGCCACGGTACCCCTGCCGGGCTCTGGGATCTCTGGAGCGGACACAGCATGACCCGGCTGATGGACTGGCAGCTTCAGTCACTGATTGGCTAAGCGCCCATTCCATCAGCCCGGACAGGCATTTTTCCCCTTAGTCATGTGACATCATCACAACTTAGAGAAAAAGCCTACTGACGGGGGGCCTGCAGCCAGTCCTGCTGCTCATTGCGGGCATCGGGAGAGGTAAGTTAGTACTTGTAATCAATTTACCCCCTCCCCCTGCCGGCTGCCGGATTTTATAACCCTACGGTTTTCTTCTTTAAGTGCAAACGTGGAGTCCCATAACAAAGCATCCAAACCAAGTGGACACTGATGTGCATTTCTCCTGGGCTTCTTCTGGGGGTGACATTACTCTTTCTTCTGATGAATACTTTTATGTGACAAATTATTCCACAAAATAGTTTTTGTATCGGGCTTATCATGTAGTGATTTGGGAGCTGGAGACATTTCTTCTTTGTAGGTGACATTGTGATAATTTGGGCTCTGGGTATTCTTTTGATAGAAATTGTAGGTTGTAATACTGCAGCTATTATATTTTGTTGAAAGAAAAAGTGAAAATGAACAAAAAAGACGGCAATCAAATAGAATAATACCAATAAATATATTTAGCAATAGTCAGCCGTAGTGTAACTCTACGAGAACGGTAATATATGTTTATTGAGAATGCAGCAGCAGAGAGGAAGGTGCACTTAGCATTTTTTATGAAATTATTTCCAGAAGAACACCACCCCCTAGTGTTAAATCTAACGGTAAACATAATAAATGGATTTTGTGCAGAATAATCTGTCTGGATCTCTAATACAATTACTGCACAAAGCTGCCAAGATGTTTCATGAGCATTCAGCACAGACATTTATATTCCAATCACATAACCTTACTTACGTCTTGAAAAAATAATCAGAACCTTGAATTCTTTCCTAGGTATCACTTAGAATATAATACAGTTTTATGCAGAAGAGTCTGCGGGGGCGGTGGGAGGAATAAAACAGTGATGCCATCTGATTCAAAGGAAACTCACTTTCTACTAAGTCTCCAAAGTGTGAGAAGTGCGAAAAGGGGTAAAAAATAAACATTTTGCAGAAGCATTGCTTAAGGGGGTTGTTCCCCTTTTTTTTTTTTTTCAAATCAACTGGTGATAGAAAGTGCCAGAGATTTGTAGTTTACTAGTATTAAAAAAATCAGCTGCTGTATGTCCTGCAGGAAGTGGTATTCTTTCCAGTCTGGAGAGCAGGAGAGGTTTTCTATGCGTATCACTTAGAATATAATACAGCTTTATGCAGAACAGTATGTGTATTTGTTACTGCTCTGGACAGTTCCTGGCATGGACAGAGGTGGCAGCAGAGAGCACTGTGTCAGACTGGAAAGAATCCGCCATTTCCTTCAGGACATAAAGTAGCTGATAAGTACTGGAAGACAAGATTTAATAGAAGTAAATTACAAATCTTTAGCACCGGTTGATTTAAAAGAATTTTTTTTGTGAACTATCCCTTTAAACTTTAATAAGTCCCAGAATGCATTGCTTTCCCTCTGCTCTCCATTACAATCCTCCCACCCTCCCTACCTCCCTCCCCCAGCACTCCTGCCAGTTCCTTAGCCATGATGTTGCAGAACATCTAATTTCACTGCAGACTATTGCACAGAATACAGACTATTGCATCAGAATCTGCAGAATCTGTTTCTTTTACACCTTGTCTGCTCAGGGAGATGGTGATGTAGGCTGGCGGTGCCGGTAAGAGATGGTGAATCACTTAATGGGGTGGGAGAGAAAATCCAGCCAAGCCTCTGTGACAACAGAGAATGATGCATTGTCAAAGGAGAGAGGGAAAAGTCACAGACAATACAAATTTTGTAGTCATTCTGACAATCTTTTTACAGGCAAGTATCGATGCCTAAAGGCCTTAGAGTGCTCTTTGGCTTTAAAGGTGCCTACACATGTTCAATAACTGTTAACCGAATGTTTTATTGATCCTTATGGAAAAACAATTTATTCATAAAAATTGGAGGCAACGATGTGCTCTCATGGCAGCTTTATCCAAATTTAGAGTATATGCACATGGAGTAATTCTTGCTAAAAAAAACTCAGTGCAGGATCCACCGCTCGTCCCCGTGCACTCTCGCTTCCCTCTCCGCTGGCTCTATAGACTCCATTCTATGGTCGGGTGGATTCCACTTTCCGCCCAAAGAACTGACATGTCATTTCTTTGGGTGGACGACGGAATCCACCGGAGCATTTTATAGAGCCGGCAGAGAGGGAAGCGGGAGTGTGCGGAGACGAGCGGCGGATTCCGCAAAGAGTTTTCAGCGAGAATTACTCCGTGTGCATATACCCTAACAAGTAATTTTAGATTTCTGGTGGTGGGATGCTGATCCAGGGATTTATTCTGATTGCCATATTTATAATCAAGAGGAAATTGGGCAATTGGCCTCTGCTTTATGAGGGTTTTTTTGGCCTTATTCTGGATCAACACAACGCAGTTGGGTTATAAATTGAACGTTATGGATTCTTTTCAGACTTTTTAACTATATGACTACTATATTGCTACACTATTTCCATTTATTCTAAGTGCACATCTGGAATAGAAAGTGTTATTAAAGCTCCAAATACGGCACCACATTTGTCCCACTCACTCACTTAGACTAGACCACCCAATGATCAATGAGGGAAAAATATAGCAATTATGATATCAGGGCTTTATACTCTCTTTAAAGGCTCATAGGACCTGCCATCTGTCAGCCTGGTCATGAAATGTATATTTAGAGGAAATCCAGCGCTCTCTCCACAAATTGCGAGCTCCTGGCACTTCTAGGCCCCATCTGGTGTGAGCGCCTATCCAATAGTCATTCATTTGAGATTTTCTTCTCTTGGCTCTGGCCACCACCAGTTCTGCCCATTTGCTAAATACTGGTCAAGCTCTCTCACTTTTACAAGGCCAGTGGCTGTAATGTAGTAGTCAGCTCCATTTGAAAAGTAAATGCACGAAACCACACTGACAAACCAAAAAACAAAAAAAAATATATTCTTTTACGGTTGCAGACATTAAAAGACAATGAGCTCTCGACGGACGTCAATTCGGCAATCCAAAGGATTTCAGACGGCAGGAAATTTAAGTTTAAATCTGTGGCCAAGAGACAAACAACCGAGCATAATCATCCCATCATTATGCAGCTAGAACGGTTCCCTGTTGAACAATACTGTAGGATGTCAACAATTCGGCAGTCTAAATGTTTCTTCCTAATGGGCACACTATAAAGCCATGATTAAAATGTGAAATAACACTCCTGCAAGCTATTAACACACTGACATTGATATAGATTTGCTTATTTTTCTCGTAAGCCACCGAAATCTCAAACTGAAATGTAGATAATAGCCGAGCAACTAGTAAGTTGTCATTGTTTTGGGAGTCAGCGGGGGGGTTCTAAGTGCTGCATTGGGCAGTGATCATCTATGCAGGGAGCAGAGTCTCTAAAATGAAGAGCTACTAGTGATCATACCAAGGGAATCTCAATTTTTGTTGTCCTGAATGTAATAACTGTGTTTGTCACATTCTACACAAGAACATTCAAACGTTTAGTATAGCTTTTGATGCAGTCATTCGGCTTGAAAAATATATGTAAATTACAGACAATAGGCATCCGATTGTGTACGGACCCTATTAGAGTCCACTATTGACAAGGGGATTGGTAATGCCAAATCGCACAGCGCAAAACTCTAGAAAGTATGATCCAATATTGTTAATAAAAAAATAAATATATATATATAATTTATGATCATGGGGCTATGACCTCCGTGACTCCCACCAATTATCACTGTGTTCCTTGATTTTTCTCTGTACAGTGGCCCATGGCCCCCCAGCGGGGCAGGGAACTGCAGCTCACTTGGAGTGCCACCGTGCAGGGGAAAACCCAGAAGGGGATACAGCGGTTCTCCAGCCCTGCATACTCCTTGTTCCTAAAATTATTGGGGTCCCAGAGGTTAACCTCTTACCGATTATAAATTGATGGTATAGCCAAGCAATAAGCCTCACTTTATGAAATGGAATTTAAATGGTGAATATATTTATTCACTAAAAGATACATGTCCGGAGAGCAGCAAGGTCCCCCTGAAAGGTAATCCCTCAGCTTGTTTTTGTGATATGATTTGAAGACACAGGCACAGATGAAAAGGCAAGACATTAAATCATACCTGTGTCATTGGTGATGGGTTTGCAATAACCTCAAGTCCCCAGGAGGTGGTAAGTCCTATCTAAGGATGCACTCACAAGTTCTGTGTTCTGTCCGTGAATCACGGACAACACGGATGGTGAATGCCTGTCTTGGACTGTTTCCCCACACAGCATGTTGTAACATTATTATGCCTAGAGTGGGGTAATAGTCATCCGTGAAACACAAAAGGTGTGACTGCAATCTTAGAGTAACATGTGATAAATCAAAACAGAACTTCTGTTCTCACACTCTAGAGTCTCAGTGTGTTCCTATGAGATGCAGCTTCAGCCTGACTCCTTATGATAGGTTTCAACCTGCCAGCTTTAAAGGCAGAAGTCAGGGGAGAGTATAAAGCTTAAAGGGGTATTCCCATAATCTAAACTTTTGTTAGGTGATGAGAAATGTAATAGAAAGCAATTTTGCAAATGACTTATTTGCTGTATACATTAGAAGCAATGTACCGGATCGGCAGTCTGAGAGGTAATCACATAACTCAGCTACATTGATGAAAACTGTGTACTTTTTTATTCCTAAGTGCTGCTTTATGTATGTATAAACATGTACTATTAAAACATTATGCTGAAAGCTCAAAGGGAAACTATCAGCAGGGTAGACAAATCTATAGCGCTGAGGATGCTGAGGAGGAGGTTGTGTGTGTTACCTTCCTCCTCGGCGCCAGTCCCTTGCTGTAAATTGGCGTAATCTTCGGCTGGGAGCACTGCCCCCCCCGCCGTCATCTTCTGGCAAACCTTCTCCATTAATTATCAATGGAGATGGTAGGGGCAGGGTAGTTCTGGTAACAGATTACGTCGACTAACAGCGAAGGACCGTGCCGTGCAGGAAGGTAACAAACATACCCTGCTCCTCAGCATCCCCGGTGCTATAGAGGACTATCACCAGGTTAGATTTGTCTAACCTGCTGATAGTTCCCCTTTAAATGTAAATGATAGTTTTGCATTAATGCAAAGTTGCCTGAAGGTGCTTGAGAATAAAAATGTTTGCCCTTCATAATCCCTAGAAGTAGTTGTTGTTAATTTGATTACACTTTGTTTTACATAATCTTGCATACTGTGAATATAGTCTTACACAGGCAGATTTATCTGAAGCCAAAACCAGGAATGGATTTGAAAAGAGGAGAAATCTCAGTCTTTCCTTTATGACCCTTTCCCTGTTTATGGTCTGTTCCTGGCTTTGGCTTCAAAAATCTGTCAGATAAATCTGCCTGCGTGAACGCACCATTAAATCTAACACGTGTAGAGTACTTTTTGACTTTTTAGGTACAAAATAAAATCTTCATGCAACTTTTGCCTACATATCTCAATTACTATAGACTCCAAGTTGCATAACATTGGTTTTAAATCATTACTATCACAATTATAGTCATGTCAAACATTTGATCAGTTGTAGTCTGGGTGTTTAAACCCCACAGACTGCTGGAAGCAGCTGGGACAAGTGCTCACTGTTGTCCCTGTTTTGTTTCAGGACAGTGCTCCAAAGTTATGAGTTATGAGGCCCTTCTCCTGACACAACACAGGGAAAGTAGGGAGCCATACAGTAAGTGCATTATATACATTATTATTAGTGTTTGTTAAAAAAAAATATAATGCTCTAAGTGGCTTTTTGATACATTTCTAAGTGTCTATACATATTCAGGCTATGTTCACACTAGTAAAAGTACGGCCGTTGTTGCCATCGGCAATGCAGTGTGGAACATTGCCTCTTGTTCTATGGGATCCCGGCCGGAGCGTATACACATTATATACACTCCGGCCGGGATCCCATGCCGGGCCGCAAAGAACTGACATGTCAGTTTTCTGCGGCCGTAATTCAGTGAATTGCGGCCATAGGAAAACCTGTCAGTTCACACAATGAAGCGAGCGGCTCCGGCTATGTGCGCTAAGGGGAGTTCTGATGCGGGCACGCGCTGATGCGCCCGCATCAGAACACTACGGCCATAAAGATCATCCGGCCGGTACTGCAGTACCGGCCGGGATGATCTTGGCAGAGACCGGCCGTTCCGTGATACGACGTGTGAACATAGCCTCAGAGGATATACAGGTATGAGGATAAAATATAAACTTATTTTCTTTAATTTAGGTTTTAAGTGTCAGCCACCAGTCATGCGAACTGTCCAGAAACTCCCAGGTATAAGGGTTAAAATAACTGTGACCGAATTATACAAATGGGACTTATTAATATTGGGAGAATGACGTTCCTTTGCAGGTACGCTGTCTGCTATATGTTATACACATGACACTTTTTAGCATTTTTCGTAACAAGGACAAGTAAATTATCATAAAACTCGCATGGGAAATTCCAGAAGGGAGAATACATTTACATGTAGAACTGGAAATATGCGTCACATTAACAGGCTGGCAGCCATCACCATTCATGCTGTCATTTTACTTCATATAGTCACAGTAATGTAAGTGCTCTATAAATGAGAGGGTTGTGTCACAGATTCATACAAATGTGTCTGAGTGTACTGGGAACACCAACATAGACAAGTTCAGTGACTTCTAGAAGCCCCACAAACTAGGAGGAATATAGGGGGAGATTTATCAAACTGGTGTAAAGTAGAATTGGCTCAGTTGCCCATAGCAACCAATCAGATTCCACCTTTTATTTTTCAAAGTGTCTGTGAGGAATGAAAGGTGGAATCTGATTGGTTACTAGGGACAACTGAGCCAATTCTACTTTTCACCAGTTTGATAAATCCTCATAGTATCCATACCAAACAATCGCTCTCCTCAATGCGGGTTAGTTAGTCAAGGCGCCAGTCTGACAGGTCTCTCTATATGCACAGATAGATGGCAAAAGAGTAGGCATAGTTAGTTTAGATTTGGGAGAGATTTATATGAATACACGTCAAGTTATCCTGGAACTTTTTCAACAAAGCCATATATCAATCTCCTAAGCCGCGGAGTGACGGCAGCAGACCGCCGCTATCTTCTATGGGCTGGCCGCATGATCTAGCAATCACCCAGGCAGATTGTTGCTATATTAGTCGTTTGTCTTTCAATGGCAGACAACGATCAGCCAATATTGTTCATGTCGGCTGATCATTGTCTTCTATTATGCTACATTTACACGGAGCGATAATTCGCCCATTCGATCGTTTAACGATTTTAAAGCAACAATTTGGTTTTTTTAACTATCAGCGTTTAGACGAATAAATCGTTAGAAAAATCGTAAGAAAATTCGTAAGAAAAATCGTTAATGCGATCGTTCTTAAGATCGCTTAAGCTTATCTTTTACATAGGGTGAATCTTTGAAAGACTGTTTACACGAAGCGATGTGCGAATTTTTAGTGAACGATGAATGACAATTTAAGAAAGATTAAAATGAACGATTTTTCGCTCATCGTTTGATCGTTTGCTGTGTTTACACGGAACGATTATCGCTCAAATGCGATCGTTATTGCGAAAATTCGAACGATAATCGTTCCGTGTAAACGCAGCATTACACAAGTTGATTATCGGCTGTCACGGCCAAATACGGACGATGATCGTTTCGTGTAATAGGGCCTTTATACAGGTTCAGGAACACATTGATAATCAGCACCTCAGGCACATTATACAACCTTATATTCCAAGACTAACAGACATATAATTGAGAATATGGGGGTAGGTAGGCAAAAAGTTGGATTTTAACTTTATATTCAGTTAAAATTTACATTGTTATGTATCATGATAGTACGAGAAACATTCTATTGTAATGAGCCAAGAAACATTTCCTTCATTACAAGTACAGCCAGGCAATGATGTGCTCACACCTTCATACATCAGCTATCATCTTCATTGTTCACCAATAAGATAATTATAAACATCATGTCATGTGTGACCAGAGTGACTACAGATGTACACGACTAATACCTGGTTGTGGAAATGCATCGTAATTAGCCCTTCCCTGTTATTTTCTAGGTGTAGTCACTCTGCATTTACAACATGTCAAAAGTAATAGGAAAAAAGGTGTCATTATCCAGAAATGTCCAAATGTGGAGAATTATAAAACCTGCTCATTGTATAAGAAACAAGAAGATAAGACTGCAATATGCAGATAAAAGTTTAGTACAAGAAAATATATAAATAATCTGTAACACCTACAGATGTATATACCTCCAGAATTGTAAAGTGCTGCGGAATCTGTTGGCGCTATATAAATAAAAATTATTATTATTATTATTATTATTATTATATGTATGTATGTATGGGGCCATATGATCTGTATGTGTGACCAGAATGTCACACGATTCATCCAAATATAACAATTTTTAGGATCCATTGAGCAATATGCAGGTTTGGGTCTATTATACAGTAAGAAACCAGACACTTTCTAGCGTAACATTGAAGGTTTATTAATACAAATCTAATTCCGAGGTCAAAAAGAGGGACATGTAAGAGGCAAAGAGGGACAGGCTGAAAAGTAGGAACTGTCCCTCCAAAAGGTAGGGATGGTCCGAACCCGCCGAACGCTCGGCATCGGATTCCCGCTGTCTGCCTGCTCTGTGCAGCGGGCGGATACAACGGGAGGACTGCCTGGAAAAATGGAATACAGCCTATGGCTATGGCTGTATCCCATTTTTCCAGGCGGTCCTCCCGCTAGATCCACCCGCTGCACGGAGCGGGCAGACAGCGGGAATTATTACCGAGGGTTCGGACCATCCCTATATAGAGGATTACTTCCAAACCCTGGCTTTCCTTGTTATATTATGGTTGTGGCAAATAAGGGGTCCATTTTTTAAGCCTCAGGATGTACATCCCAGCTTGTGAGCAAAATCATATATCAGCGTAATAAGAGGCCTACTTTGATCATTGCCACAATGCCATCTTTCTTCTATGTACTGTATGCCGATGAACAGACCGCTTCTTAAAGGGACAGTCTCTATTATACCGCTTTCAAAACAGATGTGGACGAT
This sequence comes from Dendropsophus ebraccatus, assembly GCF_027789765.1. NCBI lineage: Eukaryota > Metazoa > Chordata > Amphibia > Anura > Hylidae > Dendropsophus > Dendropsophus ebraccatus. The sequence goes on along the minus strand of NC_091458.1, from coordinate 39,969,192 downwards.
GATGTAAATGCTTACCGCATATTAGGCCACGCTTTGTATATTACCTGAGAAACACTTGCATTGCTGTTAACACGGATGATTGTGTTTCAAAGGGCATTTATAAAGAACACGGACAAGGATGTCAATGCGATCTGTAAGATGGTGAACTGAATGTTGATTGTTACTGTATGTTCTAATTTCTTTCCCATGATTATTAGGTATCACTGTTTGCCTATGGTCGGTTTACAGTAATGAAAGAAGACAGGTCATTAATCACTATAGAAGACATCAGGGCATTGGTAAAGTGCTAAATACGTCCACTAAGCACTCACCAGGAAATGTCAATGGAAATAAAGATGTAAAAAGATTTAAAAAAAAAACTTGAATAATAGTCTGAATCTCTTCCTGGGTATATACAGATGGAATCTATAAGACAACATACTGCCACATCATTCAGAAGAAGTGCACACTAAGCAGGGCTGTAAATGATCCATCACCAGTCACACTGGAAATAATAGAGTAGGAGATGGAATTTAACCTTCATAGATAAATGGTATGTATGTGGGAAATACTGACCTAGATGAAAGACTAAATTGTTTAAAGGGGCACTCTAACTTTAGAAAACTTTTACAAGTCAGAGACACAGCAAAAGTTTTGATCATTGGAGTCTGAACACTAGAACAAACAAGGAGATGTGCGCTCTCCCTGGGCTCTGTGCCATGTGACCAAGGCAGAATCCCAATGTAAGTCAATAGGAGTAGCAGACACTAAGAGCAGGGAGAGAAGAATGTGACAGTGCCAGTGATCAGAAAGGGGGGGGGGAATTGTATGCTTAGACCCCCCCCCCTTAACATAACTTTTGACATGTCAGAAAGTTACATAAACTTGTAAATGACTTCTATTTAAAAAAAAAAAAATCTCAATTCTTCCAGTACTTATCAGCTGCTGTATGCCTTGCAGAATGTGGTGTAATCTTTCCGGTCTGACACAGTGCTCTCTGCTGCCACCTCTGTCCATCTCAGGAACTGTCCAGAGCAGTAGGAAATCCCCAGAGAAAACCTCTCCTGCTCTGGACAGTTCCTGTCATGGACAGAGGTGGCAGCAGAGAGCACTGTATCAGAATGGAAAGAATACACCACTTTATGCAGGGCATACAGTAGCTGATAAGTATTGGAAGACCTGAGATTTTTTTAATAGAAGTAATTTATGCTGTGTTAACGATAACGATCGAATTTGAACGATAATCGTACGTGTAAACACAGATCACACGATCAAGCGACGAGCGAGAAATCGTTCATTTTGATCTTTGAACATGTTCTCAAATCGTCGTTGGTCGTTCGCAAAAAATTCGCAGATCGTTCCGTGTAAACAGTCGTTCACCGATTTTATCTATGTGCGAGATAGACTTAAACTGTCGCAAAACGAACGCAACACGATTTTTCTGTATGATATATCGTTTCATCTAAACGCTGATGGTTATAAAAGAAAAATCGTTACTTCGAAGTCGTTAATCGTACGATCGGGCGAATTATCGCTCCGTGTAAACCCAGCATTACAGATCTGTATAACTTTCTGACACCAGTTGATTTGACACCAGGTGCTACCTATACCATTTAGGCAATACCATGCCTTTATATCGTCCTAACGCAAGCAGCTGAATAGAAGTAAGCACGCAAGCACAGGGGCCTTGTAGACAAACCATGGGATGTATATAGCTGGGCTTTTGCATCCAGAGGGACACCCCCAGGGCTTTTGGAGCTCATTTTCATATTAATAAAGACTTTTATTTCAGTGCTGGACCTAAAACCCCGTGTCAAGGCCACTTATACAGATCATGATAATATTCAGGGAATATTTGTAAAATAAAAAAAAAAAAAATATATATATATATATATATATATTTTTTTTTTTTTCTATTGACCCCCATAACGAATGTTATTTTTATCGTTATTAGAAGCCTCATCCCAATAAGCCATGGGTGTATGCTGACAGTTCTTATAGAATTGTTCTCAATAAAGCACAATCTGCTATCCATACAGACACATATTGGAGTGCGACACTAACGAAAATATGAGACGTGTTATCTGATGATTGCTTTATCCCCACCTGCCGTTACTTCTCCGGCTTGTATCATGTTCAATGTTACAACGACCTTTGCATATAAAGCCCATTTGTCTTTAATCCCATTGGATAATATTCTCTATACAGGACGCAAGAAGTGCAGATTACATGTTATAGCTTGTTCCCAGAGCAAATACGATACAAGGACAAACGGCAGGCACATGCAGGCAGCTCCTTTGTCTTACATCTTGGAGGAGTGGTGATCAGATTGCTGAATAATGGCAGAGACATGACACAGGTCTCCGGTTGCTCTGTTACGTCTCACATTCACAGCACACCTGCAGGTTCAGCGTCTCCTCCCCCACAGGCAGGTGGAAGAAACTTTCATTCACTTAACATTTGTTCCTCTTTGTTCTGATGTGTTTTGTAGCCTGAAACAGGGAAGATGTGCTAATGTCTGCAGAAGACTGAGCAGGCTATCACTTCATGCAGGTAACAAGCATTGAAGCCTCTGTGTTATAGACTGTACACTTCTATTTAGTATTATTGGTTCTCTGTGTGGCTGTGATGTTTCCTGAGAGACTTGCTGTACTGATCATTCATTGATTTTATGGTGTTGTTGATGTAGCAGTCAGATATGTTGCCTGGCGTATTTTGTCTCCCAATAACCTACTTTTCATCTTAAGGACATAATATTTTTTTTTTTTTTTTTAGTGGTTTATTTGTATTGATTTTTTTTTTTTTTTTAATTTTTAGACATTAGAGTTTTTTTTTACAGAAGCCTTTGGGGGGGAAAGTGCTTAGAAACCACTGACCTTTTAGGGTATAAACACACACACCGTATACGCAGCGTATTTACGGCTGCGATACGCAGCAAATACACAACAAATACGCAGCAGATTAGATCTAAATAACTGAACACAGCATCAAATCTGCACCATCAAATCTGCTGCGTGTACGGTGTGTGTGTTTGTACCCTTAGGGTACTATTACACCAACAGATCTGATGAAAGATTATCTGCCAAAGATTTGAAGCCAAACCCAGGAGTGGATTTGAAAAGAGGAGAAATCCAGTCTTTCCTTTATGACCTGCTCTCTGATTATAGTCTGTTCCTGGGTTTGGCTTCAAATCTTTGGCAGATAATCTGTCGTCAGATCTGTTGGTGTAATAGTACCCTTAGAGTGGCTTAGAGACTACTCACCTCCTAAAAAAGCCTTAATGGAAACTTATTGGGGGGTAGGGGTGTAATTAGGGTGGACTGTGAGAGCTATCCGGGGGAAAATGGAGCTAGTACACTATGCCAGAGGGCCCCCCTGCAGCACAGGCCCCAAAGCAGCTGCATGGCCTGCCTCCATGGTAGCTACACTACTGTTGGGGGATGTATCATTTGCACATTTTTTTTTTCTGTGCTGTGCAAAAATTATATTTAGGAGCATGGGCATAGATTGATAAATATTCCAAAATTTTTGCACTTTTTTTTTGGGGGGGGGGGGGGCTAAAAAAAATGACTAACTACGCTGTCTGACTGGAGTACTGCTGCACAATAATTTTTGTGCAAAATAAATCTGGCTAATATAGTAGCTAATAGCTAATATAAACCACACACCCCCTTTGAGCAAAAAATGGGAAGAAAGGTGTAGCCAGTGTAAACTGTTCAAAAATAGAGCACATGGCTTGCGCACGCCATGCACAAAAACACTTTTTGCACCAAAATAATGTTACAAAAAGAATGATACACATCCCATTATGTTTTGTTATATAGACTAAGGTCATGTTCCCATGGTATATTTTGCATATGTATTCAGGCTTTAGGCAAGTGGGGTTTATGGTTGGTGCACGCCACGGAGAAGGTGAGAATCTTCATGGCGTGCGTCATAGTAGATGTATAGAGATATACAGCAACCAGACCACTGCCTTTAGAGCAGAGTGGTGGTTGGTAACCTAGACAACAAGCTGTCTACAATGGGATGGAAAAAGCAGAATATCAGACGGAGGTAAGTTTGCTTAATGATTGTATTTGTCAAAAACATTTTAAAGTGACTGTACCACCAGGCCCAGGCTGAAGCACTGGAGGCGGGCCGACCCACCCTTAGTGGGAGGAAACCCCAGCCCCTCTATAATAGGGTTCCATTGATTCTAATGGAGTCATGTCATGGAGGGGCTGGGGTTTCTTCCCACTGGCAGTGGGTCGGCCTGCCTCCAGTCCTTCTGCACGGGTTTCTTCAGCCTCGGCCTGGTGGTACAGTCACTTTAAGTGAATTGTGTCTCCTTGACCTAACAGCTAATAGTGTCAGCAGTTTGGAAACTACAGTTGAAACATTTACCTTTAAACGGTACTCTGGAGAAATTTTTCTTTTTTTGTCAAACTAACTAGTGTCAGAAAGTTATACAGATTCAAAAACCTCAAGCCTTCCAGTACTTATCAGCTGCTGTATGTCCTGCATTCTTTCGAGTCTAAAACTGCTCTCTGCTGCCACCTCTGTCAGGGTCAGGAACTGTTCAGAGCAGGGGAGATTTTCTATGGGCATTTGACAGTTCCTGTCAATCAGCCAACTGTTATCACATAATTGTGATGCTTGGCTGAGCGGGCATGTGTTCTGAATGGAGAAAGCTGCTGCCAGGGCAAGGGCTTATCTCGCCTTGAACAAATTTGGGCTTTTGAATCCAGTATGCCTTACTGTTCTCGTCTCCAACGTGTGCCGTCAGGAAAGAGTCAATAAACCCAATAAACATTAGATGTGTTTCCAACTTTCTTCTACCGCATGGTCAGCTTTACTCCCAGACTGCTCAGAGCTCTGTTGAAACAATGGCAGCATTTGTTTGTAATATCAAATTACAGTATCACACAGCTCATAATAAACTTCCTAAGAATTCTTCTGGAACTAGCGTGCAGAGGCTTTACTCATTCTTCTGCTCCATTGACAGTCCGGGTCAGTAGAACTGGAGGAGGTTCAGGCATTATAGTCATAAGATCTAGGCTATCATTTAAGCACTGTGACCTACTTCCTAAAGTTTTCAGTTTCAGTAGAACCATGGAGGGTCCTACGTCTTGCAACAGTAATACAAATGGCAAAATTCAATTGTGTCAAAGAAAATATCACCAATGCATGTTTACTGGGTTTAGTGTAGAGCTTAAAGGGGTTGTCCATCGAAAAGCTTTTTCTTCTAAACAGGTGTCAGGTTTCTTCAACAGGTGTCAGAAAGTTGAATATAGATTTGTAATTTACTTCTATTAAAAAATCTCAAGTCTTCCCATACTTATCAGTTGCTGTATGTCCTGCAGGAACTGTCCAGAGCAGGAGAGGTTTTCTATCAGGATTCCCATTGAAAACCTCTGCTACTCTGCAGAGTTCCTGTCTGGGCCAGAGATGTCCGCAGAGAGCACTGTGTCAGGCTGAAAATAAAACAACATTTCCTGCAGGACATACAGCAGCTGATAAGTATTGGAAGACTTGAGGATTTTTTAATAGAAATAAATTACAAATCTATATTCAACTTTCTGACACCTGATGATTTAAAAGAAAGGGATATTCGCTGGACAACCCCTTTAATATTCACTCTGCAACATAGGGATCAGTCCTCTGAATTGGAAAGAAAAATTGTACCACAGCAAGCCTTATAGGTAGGGATGAGCAAATTTACAGTAGGAACAAAGTAAATCGCTTTGTTCCTATTGGCATTCTGGCTGCGGGCTTTGAAGTCTGCTCCATTCCCAGGTGCTGGGAAAAGCTGGATCCAGTTCTGGAAAACTCCTCCCAGTTTCCCAGGACTGGATCCAGCTTTTCTTAGTGCCCAGGAAGGAGCAGCATGGAGTGGAGCAGACTTCGAAGCCTGCAGCATGATGAGCGGAATGCAGCCATTTGCTTTTTTTACTACTGTAAATTCACTCATCTCTTACTTAAAACAGATGTTACACCATAGAGCAGCAACTGGTGTTCCTGTAGACCAGTAATAGTGTGCTAAGGCAGGCACAGACACTATGTAAGGTCTGACCTGTCGTGACCTACATGCATTCTATTTCTGACAGTCACAAATGTTACGTAACATGTTATTAGGTGTCACACTTTGTCTTTTAAAAACATCTCGCATGCTTGAGTAAAACAGTGCACACCACCCATGATGGTTAACATTGCTACACGTGACTCACTGTGTACTCTATTCTATATAAATGGCTCCTACTTAAAGGAGAACTCCGGTTAGGAAAAATCTAACCCTGTTCAATCACCACCTATAATCTGAGGCTTGTTTGTTTTTGGTTTCTATTACTTGAATTGGTCCTTTTGACTGCAGCACATCCTGACTTACACACTGAAGCTGCTGAAAATCCTCCCTGCCAGGTCCACTCTGTCTCCACTCCTCAGTCCTCCCCCTCCCTTCTGAGACAGAGGTCACGTGATCTGTCTCTTTAATTACCAGGCATGCTGTAACAACTCATCTGTAACCCCACCCGCCACTGACATCACACAGTGATCACCTGGCCAAGAGCAGGGAAACAACTGCGTCTTCTGAGTAGTATAGCGGAAAAGAGATCAATTTGTTTTAATCTATCTATCTAGATGGACAGATAGATATATACTGTGCAAACCAGAAGCAGATGAAGCCAGTAGTGAGCAGGTACTACAACACAGGGGCAGGTATCCGGCAGTTGGTTCTGAGGTGCAGTGCATGCTGGGAGATGTAGTTTGTTAGGCGGATGCCATGATGTAAAACTGAGATCACTTGTAAAAATCTGGAACTCAGAGCAGTGCAGACAAGTGGGAAATTAGCATTTTATTCTTTTATGGGATCACTGGAATTCCCCTTTAAATTAAAGCTGTCAGCTACATTTCGCGTTTCAAACCGATGTTAGTTCATAGAGACACATTGTACCTTACACGTGTCCAGCCATGCTTCCACAAAGTAGAAAAATGCTTTTATTCTCTAGTGTAAAGTGCTGAAGGCTGCATCACCTCTTCGTTTCCCTTTCCATCCCTTAAAACATGAATTGCAGCTTACAGTTTCACTTTATTTTTTTTTAACATTATTGCCATAGGCATGATACCTTGATTTCCCTAAAAGTTAAAACTTAGCTTTTATTTTTAGTTCGATAAAATTAGACACCAGTGTACAATGTGTATTTACAGTGCTCTATTAAAATAGGTATACCGTTGCTTTTAACGTATACTAGTATCAGGAGACGTTTTCGAGAGTAGAGCTCATGCAATGTGGAGAGACTTCAGGAATAAATATAGTGACCTGGGGTTAACTTCACCTCCAAATATGGTACTCGGTTAGCACCCGGCTATTTTGATTGCCGGTGTTTGTCGGTAAGTCTCATACACATTTAATTTCTGTCCCGTTCTAAGGGCCGGTTCACACTCTCCGCCGCGGAATCCCGCCATGCTCAGTGTCCTACTTTGAGCGAATAGGAGAGCGCGCGCCTGTCCAAAGAATGAACATGTTAAATCCCTGAGCGGAGAGCGGCGGCAGCGGACAGGCGTGTGCCCTCTCCATTCACTGGGAGACAGCGATGAGCGTTGGCGGTGCGACAACGGCGATGACAGCTGCTGACTGACGCCTCGGGAGCGCGGCGGGGGACAGCGTTGAGTGTTGGCGGCGGGACGGCTGCGAAAGGACAGGTGAGCGCCTGCAGGGCCTGAGAGCGGGGAGGCGCGGGGGTGGGGGGGGTGCTGTTGTTTGTGTTGGTTACAGGGGGGTGGCGGGTACGCGTTGCGGTGCTAGTGAGGGGGCGGCCGCCTGAGGTTTGCCTCAGGCGGCAGAGATCCCGGAATCAGCCCTGGATGCAACAACACTGATTCGTTGGGTTGAATTTACAATTCTGTTGGCTGTTATTGGAAACCGTTGACGCGCTTGTTGCCAGAGGTAATACAGATAAGGTGGTCCATTCACAATATGCTTAATCAGCTCGCCCTTATCTCCCATACACACAAGCATTTGACTGAAAGGGAATAAAGCTGCTGACAGATGGCTTATCTCACTAAAACAAAAGGATTGGGCATGTTTAAAGGAGAAGTCCGGGAAAAATTTTTATTAAAGTATTGTATTGCTCCCCAAAAGTTATACAAATCCCCAATATACACTTATTACAGGAAATGCTTATAAAGTGCTTTTTTCCCTGCACTTACTACTGCACCAAGGCTTCACTTCCTGTATAACATGGTGATGTCACTTCCTGGATAAAATGGTGATGTCACGCCCCGACTCCCAGAGCTGTGCGGGCTTTGGCTGCTGGAGAGGATGATGGCAGGGGGACACTGAGGGACACAGGGCACTGAAGGGACACTGAACATCCCTCTGCCATCATCCTCTCCAGCAGCCACAGCCGGAAGTGAAGCCTTGATGCAGTAGTAAGTGCAGGGAAAAAGCCCTTTATAAGCATTTCCCATAATACGTGTATATTGGTGATTTGTATAACTTTTGTGGCGAATACAATACTTTAATAAAAGTTTTCGCTGGAATCCGTCTGTAGATCGTACGCCGCCGTACATGTGCGGCTGAAACTACGGGCGTGGGAAAAATTGACATGTGGCCGGATGCGAACGAATCACGAACATACGCCCGTAGTAGAGTTATGCTTCCCTAGCTTGTTTCGAAGCGATCTGAGGCAGGTCATTTACTTGGAAATCTTCGCCCAGCCCCGTAAACCACACAGAACCTTTTGGATCGAAAAATCAAGTTCAATTTGGCTGAAATAAGTACTTCATACGGGACCGCATGGAAATCCACGGCCGTGAGTTTTAACATTTCCGTCCTCAAACAATGGTCTTGTCCATTTTTCACGGCACCGTATACGATCCGGCCGTAAGCTCATACGTAGTGTGCACTGTGCGGGCGTATATCGTATACTTTCAAGCGAACGCATCAACCTCAAAACTACGTGCGTATATTCGCGGTTCGCACTACGGACGGAAACATACGCAGTGTGAACATAGCCTTAAAGTGTGCCTGTCATGCTGCTTCGCTGCCGGATCAGTGGTGAGCTTCTCTGTAAAGCTCCAATGCAGAGGAGCAAACGAGCGCTGTCAGCGGTTGCATGCTCCTTGTTCCCTGCTCGCTGCCAGCGCTATTACACGCGGCGGCAGCAAGCGGGTAAGAGCTGGGGGGCCACGGGGTGGAGCAGGGGGGCTGCCCGGGTGATTGCTAGATCATCTAGGCAGCTCATAGAAGATAGCAGAGACCTGCTGCCACTGCTCCTATTACAAGGAGCAACTGCAGCAGATCGTTGCTATCTTATGCTGCGTTTACACTGAGCGATAATTCGTCCAATCAAACGATTAACGATTTCGAAGTAACAATGTGTTTTTTATAACGATCAGCGTTTAGACGGAACGATATATCATTTGGAAAATTCATTATTGCGATTTCCTATCTCACACATAGGGTAAATCGGTGAAAGACCGTTTACACGAAGCGATCTGCAAATTTTCAGTGAACGACCAACGACGATTTGAGAACATGTTGAAAGATCACGATGAACGATTATCACTCAAATGCGATTGTTATAGTGAAAATTTGAAGGATAATCGTTCCGTGTAAACGCACCATTAGTCGTTTGTCTTTCAACATGTTGAAAGAAATCAACAGACAATGATCAGCCGACATCGTTCACGTGGGCTGATAGTTGTCTTCTATTACACAAGACGATTATCGGCCGTGACGTAACACTAAGGAATTCTCGCAGATAACGTGCCATTGATTCTGCCGCTTGTCCACATGCACTCCCGCTTTCCGTTCCTTAGACTCCATTCTATGGTCAGGCATATTTCGCCCAAAGATTGAACAGGTTCAGGGGATTTTGGTAGTGGTGCGTGGTTTTCTGAGCAACGGAATCCGCGGCAAGTTATCAGCGAGAATTCCTTAGTCTGGACATATCCTTATGCTGGAAGTTTGTATCTCCTTGGATACCAACACCAAATGAGACTGTAATACACGTGACCCCCATTGGATCCAGTAGGAGTTGCATGTAATACGGTCCCACAGGTTTTACCGCTGATCCAGAAGCGAGCTGGCTTGGCAGTTAAACTTTTTATCCAACATTCCTGACCCTTATCCCCCCCCCCCCCCATCTCCTCTTAGGGAATAGTTAGAAGACCCCCATACACATTAGATGGTCAGACTATCCCTCTGATGTATTGCCGGCGTTAGTGTTACATCATATTACAGTAAGTAAATAGTTGTATGATTTATAGATGAGAAAATAGCCTAATCTATTGGAAGTCTAGTTCAGAGTCCCTGTTGGAAAATGACTGTAGAGGTTTGCTGCTTGCTGCTAGACTTTATAAATTGGTAAGGTTATTTTATAGTTCATGTCCCTGCACGCACAGTCGGCATTATTACTGAGCTTAGCTATGTATTTTATACCTATAATATAACTGCAATGTGGTTATAAAACTCAGGCCTCAGACCTTGACGGCTGCAGTTTGTGAACTGACTTTAGATCTGCTCCCAAAAGACACTATAGTATATTTCTCCAATTTGTATCTGCTCTAATGTTTATCAGAAAGCTACTGCTAGAATACCAGGCTCAAATTAAAGCATTAACACTAATGGGGAACATTTATCAAACATGGTGAAGTGGAACTGGCTCAGTTGCCCCTAGCAACCAATCAGATTCCACCTTTCATTTTCCAAAGAGTCTGTGAGGAATGAAAGGTGGAATCTGGTTGCTAGGGGCAACTGAGCCTGTTCCACTTTACACCATATTTGATAAATCTTTCCCGATTTTAGCCTGTATACTATGTTTTGGCATACACTGAATACATATAATAGGAATGTTATTGGGCACTATCCCACAGGGATGTGTCAAACGTTTTGATTGGTCAGGATCTTACTTCTGTGACATTCACCAATCAGGAGAATAAGCTGTGCACAGAAGGAGCAAATCCCCATAGAAAACCTTTACCATTCTGGACAGTTCCTGTCATGAACAGAGGGGGCAGCAGGGAGCACTGTGTCAGACTGGAAAAAATACACCACTTCCTTCAGGACATATACAGCAGTTGATAAGTACTGGAAAACTTGAGATTTTTTAATAGTTTACAAATTTACAAATCTGTATAACTTTCTGACAACAGCTGATTTGAAAACAACTTTTTTTTTTTTTTTACCAGAAGATGCTGCCTATACCATATAGACAAAACCCGCCTTTATACTTTATAAGCAGCTGTAGGCTGATAGAAGCAAGAACAGGAACCTCGAAGATAAGCCATGGGATCTACATAGCTAGGCTTTTGCATTCAGGGGGAACACCCCCATGGATTTTGGAGCTCTTGAGTTTTCATAATAGAGGTCCTTTATAAATCTACATAACTTTCTGCCACCAGAACATTTATTTCTCCGGAGTAGCCTTTAATAAACAGTATTCAATTAACTTTTACTGAACTTTGGCTGTGAAAGGTAGAGAAAATGTAATAAATATGACATGTGACATGTTATCTTTTGTGCTGTGATAACTTTAGACTTGAATGTATGGACATTGCTGTTTGACAAGATGATGTCTGTGCGCTCTAACATCTCACAGGCAAACCTTGCTGTGTGTACAGTCACAGAGGATGGCTATGACATCTGGCTTGCCTTCAGATGAATAGAATATTCTATTTTGCTTTAAGGCACTTCAAATGTTCAATGACATAGTGAGACAGACGATGGAAAAGGAAGCAAGCCGCTTAGAAAGACAACATGTACACAAGGTGTATGAGAAGATCGCACCGTACTTCAATGACAAACGCTACAAAGCCTGGCCAAAAGTCCAGGAGTTCCTGCTAGCTCAGGAGCCCGGAAGTCTCATTGCTGATATAGGTAAGTGCAAGAATTAAAGGATTTGTACTTTAATGATGTCTGGAGGATTTAAAATAGTCGCATTAAGGGTGTGTTCCTACATTCAGGTTTTTCAATGCAATTGTTGAATGCAAAGCCAAGAATGGGTTTTAAAAAAGGGAAGATGTCTTACCCTTTGCTATTTACATGCCATGTATTTAGGAGCTATTCCTGGCCTAGGCTTTAAAAACTGCATTAAAAAAACTAAATGTGAAAACAAACTCTAAAAAAAAACTATTTTTAAGGGTATATTCTTACATAAGGTGTCCACAGTATGTTTGATGTTTTTGGCTTTACTTCTGCTTACTTTTGTGCTTCACATTTGGCAATAAAAGAGACTAAAGACACAGCTGTGCCCTAAATGTTTTATCAGAAAAAACTAGGTTAGGCTATGTTCACATTGTTCTAAAATACGGCCGTTTTTACATAAAGGCTATAAAATATATAAAATACGGCCCTTTTTACATAAAGGCCATTGCTGTGTAAACAAAGGATGTTATTTCTGAAATAACGGTCGTTATTTGCACAACAAAGGGCGTTGTCGTTAAATATGGTAGTTGTTTTTACATAGCCTTAATGGAGAGGGGTCTAACATTTAGGATGCACATCATTTTTAGCTGTGTAAGACATTACACAGACAGCCCTTTGGCTTTGGTAGAGTCCATGAAATGCCTCATTTCCCCTGCGGGGGAGCTATAGATAAATTAGACATTCGGCTGTGTTTAAAGAGATCAGCAGCTCCAGCACAGGTAAGATAACAGCAGGGGCCCCAGTTTTGGGACACCATATAGGTAACACAATTGAGAAACCCTTATAACAAGAAGGAATTGTCTTGAAAACTTTTTGCACGTCGCACAAACTTGTCAAAAGTTTTTATTGGTTGGTTCCTCACTTCCCGATGACTAAATGAAGCCTGGAGAGAACAGAGATAAGCGAACCTTGAGTACACTCTAATTCGTCCGAAGAGTTTGGATGCAGCCCTAGTTACATGTTAAAGTGTACCTGTCAAAAGTTTTGATCGGTCCAGGTCTGGGTGTTCAGACCTGTACCGATCGGGAGGTAGAGCTAAGCGCCGTCCTCTCCCGGCTGTGTGTCACGCAATCAGACGGATTTATTAGTCGGGCTTCATTATAAGTTCGACTGATCACGTGACACAGAGCCGGGAGAAGACTGTGCTTAGTCCAGTCTTCTCCCAGCTATGCCTCCCGATCGGTACAGGTTTGAACACTCAGACCCGGACCGATCAAAACTTTTGATATGTCTCTATGACATGTCAAAAGTTTTGGGAAACAACAGTGACACTTAAAGTTTTTTTTATGACTGTGTCCATTTAATCATGCCCTATCCGTCCCTCATCCAGCATCATCTGCTGGGGGTTGGGAGGCCACCATACATGATAGATGGCCGCCTGGCCCCATCAGGGGTATTAAAGTCACACACTGTACATCTAGTGTGTGGCTCTTTCGTGATTTTATTGATTTGTTGCAGTTATCTCTGCAGTAAATCCCTCCTGTGTGAACAGTGCTTTAACATGGAAGTCCGTTTAACCACCATTAGGTGTTGTACTTGTTCAGGAAAACTTCATTAGTGAAACCTTATTACAGACGACATTACGTTATTATGACGTTATTACAGGCCATAATCACAGTCACTTTTACACAAGGCTTAAATTATTTTCCTGAATGGAATCCTAATCCTGTAGTAGAACCTGATCCCATCTAGTTTTACTCGCTTTCTGTGCCACAATCACAGGGGGCTTTCACTTTACTGTACAGCTTAGTCCCTTTTCATCAGTGAGTTCTATCTCTGCAAATATTCACTTCCAATACGGTTTCGGGGAACTGAACTGGGTGAATTTAACTGTGTTTTAGGATATGTGCTATACCTGGACCACAGTGCTTTTACGGAATTGGATTTCATGTTGTTCTGTGATAATCTTAGGACTGTATTACATGGCTTTGAATTGCTCAGTAGAGATAAGCGAACTGAAAGTTAGGGTTTTCACGAACCTGAATGATTGCCATCTCCTACTTGGAGAAGGTGGCTGAAGCCCAAGGACTGCATGAAAAACATAGTTACAGCTATAGCTTTATCCAGGCAGCGGGATTAAAATGTTGATCACCAGGGTTCTTGCAAACCCTAATTTTCAGCAAGTTTATTCATTTCGATCATGCAGCCCTTTGGTGCAATCAGCCATCACCCAAACATCCAACATGATGGACACTGATTTTTTGACAGGTCAAAATGACTGGGGGGGGGGGGGGGGGAGATTTTAGGTATTGCAGCTGTAATCCACCAGGGTTTACTAGGCCAAGCTTAAAGGGGAACTCCAGGTAGAGGTTAAAAAAATGAAACTTCTGCAAAGCATAACGCATTACTTACCTGTCTATCCCAGTTTTGAAACCACCAAAAATCCATTTGTTTTGGGGGTTTTCGTTCTGTATTGTGTTTCTGTACTTCCCGGTTGAGCAGTTCCCAGAATGCAGTACTGGTTCCAGAATGCAATGCTTTCCCTCAGCTGTTCATCACAGTCCTTGCAGCAGCTGCTTCTGGCTGGTCAGAGATGATGAATCACTCGGGGCTGGGAGACAAGATCCTGCCGAGCCTCCTGTGACATCACACCCCGCCTCCTGTCTGCACCATCAGCCTGTGCTCAGCAAACACAATGTGAGACAGAGGCATGGAAGATTTGTCTCCTAAGGGTGGATAGCAGTGGGAGCAGGAGGCAATGTGAGTTGGCACAGAGGCCATTTTTCTTCACTTCCTGGATTTCTATCAGCTACCAGCGTAGCAGAACCGCACAGATACGGTAATACATTATATAGACACATCTATATAACTTTTAATGTACTTTTAATAGAAAACAAATTTTTCCTTATGTGGATTTCCCCTTTAAAGCTACATTCACATGTCTGCAATCATGGATTGTGGACAGTACTTTGTGCCTGTGGTCTGCAAGTCACAGACAGCTACATTCTAGAGTAGACAGTGACCTATACCGCAATTGAAGATCTGCACTATGACATGTCCTTTTTTTTTTTTTGTGTGGCGCAGCCTACAAATTGCAGATGTGTGAATAAGCACATAGAAAACAATTGGTTTTAAATTTGTCCAAAGTTGTGAATCCCATTTTGCAGACGTGTGAATAAGGCCTAACGGCGCCATAGGCAACACATATAGATAAAAGCCACGACCACTCAATACCCTTTTTGGCCGTTTTATGGCTGTCTTTTTGGACAGTTGTCCTTTTGAGGCCAAATAACCTCCGTTATTTTAGCTAGAACAAACGGGCAAAAAAAAAATGCTGTGTGTTTGTAGCCAAACACAATACGCTTTTCTGAATTGACTCTAAACCCAACAAAATATGGAACTATCCTGTATACTATGTATAGCACATTGACTCTTCCCTACGACACCATTTTTGAATAGTTTCTTTTTTTTTGTCAGCAGTTTTTTACCCTGCTTTTCAATGTTTTCTTTTTCTGGCGCTGTAGTTTAAGTATAGGCCTTTTATTCCTTTTTTGTTTAATAACAAGTCATGGTATTCCAGAATTTCTGTTGAAGAATTTGGGGGGGGGGGGGGGGGAGAGAACGCCAATATGCATACAGACATGCCATGCCCCTCCATAGAATTCTATGGGATTAAAATCGCCACTTTTACTTATAAGTAGTTAATAAGCCTACAAACACCTACAAGGTGATGGCTCATTCTGTAGGACCTGCTGGCTTTAGTTTCTTTATGAGGAGGATAACACAAGGTGCTGCTCAGCATATCACATAAGACACCCTATTCTGGAGCTTCGAGGGGAGAATATCTATAATACAATGTTAATGAAGTGTTTATAGCTGTATAGTACAGAGATGCTGTGCCTCCATGCTTGAGGCTTTAGTTTCAGAAATATTCAGTGATTGCAGAGAGAATGAATTCATACCATAATTTCCATAGTTCAGCCTAATACAATGTATCACTTCAGGGACCCTAACCCCGCTTATATCCTCATTCGCCATGTCCGGCAGCAATTATTTATGAAAGTATGGCGTCTTCAATGAATAATAGTTTTTCTTTACTTAGGGAATTTTTCGGAAAATGTTTTTAGCAAAACTCTGCGGAGCCCAGTAACAGTAATTTATTCCCAATTCAGGAGAAAACAATTGTGACTAACAATTACCTGTAATGGCTCATTTAAATACATGGCCTTTTAATTTTCCTCCCGCTAAAGAAACAGAAGAAAATTAGAGGCTTGCAATTATTCTGGTAATACAAGCAGATTGCATTAGATAAGTATCTGGGAGTTTATACAACGAGTTTGCATAATTACTTTATTGAGATAAATAGATTTTTAAACTATTCCCGATGATGACTGTCGCCATGGGTAGCCTTCATTTTTTTAGGACTTCAGCTTGTCTATAGTTTTTCTTCCTTTGAGCTGAAAGGGGTTTTATTAGCCTGAAAAAACATGGCAGCTTGCTTCTGGAAAGTACACCATGCTTGTCCAAGAGGGAATAGGTATCATTTGCAAAACTAAGCAGAGACCATGGACTAGAGCAGCGCTTCTCATACTGTGAAGTGCAGGGTCCCTGTCTGTGCCTGACATTAGAAAATGGAGAGACTACACTCATAATGGCAGCCCAATCAGCCATCAGTGTAGGTTCCATACTTATAGTAGGCAATGATAATGATGATATAGATGCTATAGGGGTGAGACGGGCTAGCAAGATATAAAAAACCACCAGGTGAGTAGAGGGCTGGGGGCAGGACTGCTGCACTGTGGTGCTGGTGTACAGATGGAACAGTGTGCATTTCTGCACCTTGATGTTGGCTTATACAGGTGGAGCATGATGTATTTGTGCACCGTGGTGTTGGCTTATAAAGATTTAGGAGTATGTATTCCTACACACTGGAGTTGGATTATACAGGTTAAGCTGTATGTATTGCTGCAATGTGGTATTGGGTCACAACAGATGGAGCAGTATTTATTGCTATGCTATACTGCGGTGTTGGTTTCCTACAGGTGCAGCAGTGTTAATTGGTGTACTACAGTGTTAGTATATTAAAGATGGAGCAATATTTGTATTGCAGTGTTGGTTTGCTACAGGTGGAACAGTATTTACTTGCTGCCCTGGGAAATTATGTGCACTACATGGCGATATTTGAAGTGGTAGTATACATTTGTTGGTGAGGCCCCAACACCAACATGGACTGCCTGGTGAGGCTTGAGAACAAAAAGTCTGAGAAGCCATGGAATAGAGTAGTGCTGTTGCTGAGAGGAAAAGAGGCAAAACCTTAGCTATCTATGACATGACAATGAATTCAATGATTTCTCTTTAAAAGCTTCTGACTTGCGTATACACCATGTGTAGTGGAACCTTTCATAGATAAGAGGTCAATCCAATAAAGAAGTGTGTCGATTTCCATCACAAGTAGACAACAAAGCAGCTTACTCGGCCACCGAGGCAAAAGACTTCACCTTTTCCTTTGCACAATTTTCATCATCTCGTGTTTTTTAATATGATTTCAGGTTGTGGAAATGGAAAATATCTGCATATTAACAGTGAGACATATAAAGTGGGCTGCGATTATTGCCTGCCCTTGGTGGAAGCTGCAAGAAATCGAGGCTATGAAGTCATGGCGTGTGATGGTCTGCGGCTCCCGTACAGAGATGGCTGTTTCGATGCTGTCCTGTCTATAGCTGGTGAGTTACAGAAGGTTGTTTTTCACCATCTAGCCTTTAGGATGCAGATTTCTTAGCGAGCAGACTTTGGTAGATACCTAGCACGTATTTTTTATGTAGTAGCTTAAAAAATCTCAGGTATCATGTAGCCAATGCATCTAGAAATTTGCTGCAGGCAAATACCTCTATCTATTATATAAATTTACTATATAAACTCTGTAAAGTAATACTTTGTAATTTAACATGCAATCTGCATTTCATATTACAAAGACTAATATGAATAAATACTCACAAGAAGTTAGGGATATTGACTTTGAGAGAGATTTATGGAAACCATAGAGCTCTCTGGCCAGTGATACTGTATCATGGAAGTAGGGCATGGAAGTAAAAACAATAGTGATCTCCTCATCACAAACAATTTTTTTAAATAAAGCCAACACCAGTAGTGGGCATACCCCAACAAAAATGTTACTGTCTCAATAACTTGTCATGAGCATCAATTACAGCTTGACAAGGACCTCGCATTATTGTCTGCCATATCCCATTCTTCTTAAAGGGTGTCCCTCAGGTCATTGAGGTTCTGGGGTACAGAGTTATGAGCCTCTATACAGTGATACAGCTGATCCTGTAGGTTTTCTATGGGATTTAGGTCTGGAGAATGTAAGGTCCTCCAGTCTCCAGCAGTTGTTCCCTAATGATGCGACTGTAGGGCAGTTCTGTATTGGCCCACACTGAAACACCACCAAGCATCAACTAACAAGCTCCTTGTTAGAGAACAGCAAGTTGTGCAAAAAGTACTGAAACACTGAACAGTTGGACATGTACATTCAATAGGAACAATTAAATTTGCAACCCAAAATTGGTATGAACTGTTAGTGAGAGGAAAGAGGGCTAGATTCACACAACAGATCCGCAGCAGATTTAACGCTGCGAATATACAGTGGAATCCGCTGCAGATCCCTTGCCTGTGATTACTCGCAGTGGGATTGACATCCTGCTGCGAGTATGTAAGTGACAGCTCCCTTAACCCCCCGCCAACCAGAGCATATATTACCTGCTCCATGATCGGGCTTGCTTCTGGGGTTTGCGGCTGGACGTCTTACTGATTGAGTGGCTGAGTGGGACATCCAGACGGCAGGAGCCCCCGAAGCAAGCCTGATCGTGGAGCAGGTAATGTATGCTGTGGCCGGCGAGAGGTAATGGGGCAAGTTCACACTACGGAATTCTCGCGGACAATGTCCGCGGAACTCCGTCAGCTGTCCGCCCGCACATCTGGGCGCCTTTCCGCAGGCCCCTTAGACACCATTCTATGGGCCGGCGTATTCCGCTATACGCTGAAAGAAGTGTCATGTCACTTCTTTTAGCGGATCGCGGAATACGCCGGCCCATAGAATGGTGTCTATGGAGCCTGCGGAAAAGCGCATGCCCGTGCGGGCGGACAGCTGAAGGAATTCCACGGACATTGTTCGCGAGAATTGCGTAGTGTGAACCCGCCCATGGAGCTGTCACTTACATACTCACAGAGGGATGTCAATCCCGCTGCGAGTATGTTATCTTCTTGAAAATCAAAGGCAAGTGATCTGCAGCGGATTTCGCAGATTGTCACCTGTTTCTGGAATTAACCAGAGCAGGTTTACTCCTTCCTGACATTGAGAGAGAGGTGGCAGCAGGGAGCGCCATGTCAGTAAGATACACCAATTCCAATGGAGGAAGTAAAATTATTTATATTTCTGTATCTGGCATTGGTGGGTTTTGTCTGTGCTGCTCATTTACACTTTCATATGTAGGTCATATTTAAATAAAGAAAAGATTTCAACCTCTACTGTGTTTTGGACTCGCTTTGGGTTACAAATACGGATGCATATTTAGGTCAATATTATGTGTGAATTATGACTTAGCTGGGCAGGTTTTTAGAATGCTTGCATTCATTGACAGCATGTCCTTAGGGCCAGAGCCACACTGCAACTTTTTTTTTTTTTTTTTTTTTTTTAGTGCTACAACAGGGTTGGGGAACCTGCACCCCACCAGCTGTTGCAAAACTACAATTCCTATCATGCTGCAACAGTGCTTTGGCTGTCCAGGCAGGGAATTGTAGTTTTGCAACAGCTGGAAAAGCTGCGGGTTCCCCATCCCTGCACTGCAAGATTGAGCTTTTAAAGCTCCAGCTGTTGTCCGCATACAACTCGATATATTGCTATGCCCCACAGTCTGATAAGTAAAATCAATCTTTTAGTTCTACAGAAACTTGCAGTGTGGCCATTGGCTAAAATGGTGAAAAAGTGAGCCAAGCCTTTCAGAAGAATTTCAGGTTGGGTTTGAGATTATATATGTATGTGTATATATATAATATATATACACAGTATATATAAAAAAACACTAACTTCTTGTTTTTGGGCTTACACAGTGATTCACCATTTTTCAACAAAGGAACGTCGCATTCTAGCTATTAAAGAGATGACTCGGATATTGAAAGTTGGTGGACAAATGATGATATATGTGTGGGCAATGGAACAGAAAAGAAGAAAGTTTAAGAATCAAGATTTACTAATACCTTGGAACATGGAGCCTGATACACAAAACCTATCCGACAAACTACGGAACTCCTGGCAACCGGACCTCAAAACCATCTCCTTGAATCAGCGGTTCAACAAGGTCCATACCTCCGCAAAGCAAAGAACAAAAAGCTCCTCATTTCTAGATCACCAACCTTCACTATATCAGAGTGATCTTCATTCATCCCAGTTCTTAGCTCAATCCTTAGACTCAGGATTGAATGAGACTCCTGAGTCCAAGACCAGTGGGCAAAACCATGGAAGCATATTCCGTCGACTGTATAATCTCTACATTGACATCACGAGAGGAAGAAATACAATTTCCCCTAGGCCTTCGCATTTCTTTAAGAACTATGGAGAATTTGTTCCAAATCAGGTGCAAAAACTTGAGAACAATACCAACGGGGTTGTGGAATTGTTAAGATCACCGACCAATAACGTGACTTCATGGAAGTCTCCCGATGTAGAACTTTGCAATAAAATCATGAATGATCTCAGTGTGGTCCCTCTACCAGATCTGGGATCTAAATACAGACAATCGACTGATCCGCAAGTTAATCTTACAAACTCCGGTGAACATAAAACTAAAATCAAGAGAGACAGTAACCAAGATCATAAGATGGTTTCAGCGGATCATCTGCAAGGCGTAAATAATGGCTGTCTACGTTACTATCATATATTCAAGCAGGGCGAGCTCAGTGACCTCATAGAACAATGCATTCCCGAGCTTCGTGTTGTTCAGACTTTTTTTGACCATTCTAACTGGTGTGTTATTGCCGAAAAGATTCAACTCTCTAAGGCGTAATATGGTTGTCTTAGCCTTCTGGTTAAGAAGAAATTCGTTTTTATTGTCATTTAATGTTGTTCTACACATTTTATATTGTATAGTTTGCCTATTTATAGTTTAACTTATTGGTTTTACTACTACAGCTTTTTATTTTATTAAACCTATCTGAAAACAGCGAGTATGAGTCTGGCACAGTGTATGGGTATTAGTCAGATATCTAATCGGTACTTGATGTACGCTTATTCTGTAGAGCAGGTTTTATAGCATTTATACTGGTCATAGATTGATTTGCTACGGGGAGATTGTATCAATACTGGATGATCTGGTTTACTGTGACCTTAGCTGTACTACAACAGTGTTTACTTAAGGTATGCAGTTTTGTGAATGGGCTTTACACACGTCGCACGGCTTAGTAAAATTTACATGATGATACAAGGAAATGCTTTTAACTGTGAACCCGATAACCGCTAGAGGGCCCTCATACTCATATTAGGAAAATGTCATCCAAAAACTGATTTAAGCAGGTTCAGATGGTTATCTAAAGGGGATAGGAGCAAGGGGGAAAGAGATGCTGGTGTGCTGGAGTTCAATATGCAAAATATTTTGTGTATGTGTCAGATAAGTCACTGCCAAAAGGTTGTTTCCCTCTCCCCCTCCAGAACATATGGACACTCTGCTGAGTCAAATGTGTGTGTGCACGCGGTGGGTGGGATTGTTGTTGAGCGGTATAGATGCCACCTATTTGGCCTATAGCTATCTAAAGTGTGCTTAAAAAGGTCAGCCAAGATTTGAGAAAGGGTCCAGCTCTTTTTCAAGAAAAATCGCCATTCTTGTGGTCGTTGCATGGCACGGCCATTCACATTCATTTAGTTGCAATACCGGACACATCCTAGAAATAACAATAGGAAAAGGGGATCCATTTCTTTTAACTCGTATTACTTTTTTAAGATACACTATAACACAGTACATATAGTGCCCCCAAACCAGTTGCTACCAGGATTTGGAAAAGTGTAACCACTACAAAGCTTACACCCTACACTACAGTAATATATACATCTATATTACACCATGGGTGGATGGAAATTTGGACAGTAAGGGGGGGATTTATCAAACATAGTGTAAAGTGAAACTGGCTCAGTTGCCCCTAGCAACCAATCAGATTCCACCTTTCATTCCTCACACTCTTTGGAAAATGAAAGGTGGAATCTGATTGGTTGCTAGGGGCAACTGAGCCAGTTTCACTTTACACCATGTTTGATAAATATCCCCCTAAGTATCTAAAGCATTGGGGCTAAAGATGAGCGAATTTACAGTAATAACCAACAGAAGGGCTTCATTATCTCTACAATACCCTCATCAACCTGCTTCCATTTAACTCACTGCCGCTCCTCCCCAGGTGCTGGGAAAAGCTGGTTTGAGTCCTGGGAAACTGGGAGCAGTTTCCCAGGACTGGATCCAGGTTTTCCCAGTGAGGAGCGGCAGTGAGTTAAAAGGCATTGCAGAGATAATGAAGCCCTTCTCTTGGTTATTATTGTAAATTCGCTCATCTCTAATTGTGGCTAAGAAGGTTCATCCCTTCATGGCAGCAGTTTCTCCTATGACAGGACAGTTCACCATGACACGGGTCATTGACTGGCTGTAGGAACATGAGTGCAAGTCTCCTGGCCTTTAGCGTCTTCCAATCTTAACCATACAGAGCAGGGAGGGGAACCTGTGGCCCTCCACCTTTTGAAAAACTGCACTTCTCATCATGCCTGGACAGCCAAAGCTCAGGACCCAAAGTTTCCCATCTGTGTGATAAGTAGATAAAATATGCATATATATATATATATATATATATATATATATATATATATATATATATATATGCATGTGTTATTTTTTAACACTCCTGGATTTCGCTAAAATTACAACCAAAGTAAACAAAGCCTAAAAGTTAGGCCTTGACCACAAAGCCATACTTTGCAGTCCGCAACTCCAGACTGTAGAGGACACATACAAGTCTATGGGCCAATGAATATTGTGGGCTGTGCAATACAGCCTCATCCATGGATGTGTGAACAGGGACTTATAGAACACTTAGGGGGAGATTTATTAAACTGGTGTAACGTAGAATTGTCTCAGTTGCCACTAGCAACCAGATTCCACCTTTCCGTTTTCAAGGAATCTGTGAGGAATGAAAAGTGTAATCTGATTGGTTGCTAGGGGCGACTAAGACAACTATTTTACACCAGTTTGATAATTCTCCCCCTTAGGGTACAAACCCACTTGACGTATTTGCTGCGTGAATCAGTCTTAAAAATAAGCAGGCAAAACGCAGGTTGGCTTTATGCAATTGTTCTGCGTTAAAATACGCAATTGCGTATTTTTGAAGCGTGAAGCTACATGCGTTCGCACAGGTTGTTAACAACTGATGCTTTGCTAACAACAAGCTTCACGCTTCAAAAATACGCGATTGCGTATTTTAACGCAGAACAATTGTATAAAGCCAACCTGTGTTTTGCCTGCTTATTTTTAAGACTGATTCACGCAGCAAATACGTCAAGTGGGTTTGTACCCTTAGTCTCGAAACAAGATCTGCAACATCCAAAAGTGTATAAAGATTGCAACACCTCTGCTGAAGACTGTACACCACACAACTTGTGTGTATACAAGAAAAAACCTAAATATCAGCTACGAAAGCAATCTATGCCAGACACACATCTCCTGCAGAAGCAGCCTATATAACACCACTCATCTGTGTATAATCAGGATGTCACACCTGAATGTGATGTGTATGCAATTATTATTTACAGACATGTCAATAGAAAATGTCTAAGCTATGACACAATAGGTTCTGTGCAATAATTGTATGAAGATAAACAGGCAACTCAACAAATCTACCTGATAGATATATATATATAGATATAGATAGATAGATATATATATATATATATATATATATATATATAGATAGAGATAGATAGAGATATATATATATATATATATAGATAGAGATAGATAGAGATATATATATATATATATATATATATATATATAGATAGAGAGATATATATATATATATATATATATATATAGATAGAGATAGATAGAGATATATATATATATATATATATATATAGATAGAGAGAGATATATATATATATATATATATATAGATAGAGAGAGATATATATATATATATATATATATATATAGATAGAGAGATATATATATATATATATATATATATATAGATAGAGAGATATATATATATATATATATAGATAGAGAGATATATATATATATATATATATAGATAGATAGAGATATATATATATATATATATATATATATAGATAGAGATAGATAGAGATATATATATAGATAGATAGAGATATATATATATATATATAATATATATATATATGGGCCTCAGGTCAGGGATGTCAAATTTAGGCCCCCAGCTGTTGTAAAACTACAATTCCCATCATGCCTGGACAACCAAAGCTTTAGCTGTCCAGGCATGATAGGATTTGTTGTTTTGCAACAGCTGGAGAGCCAAGGTTTCCTACCCCTGCAATGAAATCTCTGCAGTATAACACATCTTTGGTCATGTGACCCATCTTGAGGCCAAAGTCAGTGAGTGTTCTGACAATGCTGTCTAGAAATTTTTGTTTAAAAAATTGTCCTGAAACATTTGACCTTGAAAGGGTTGAACTGTGGAGTATAACCAAATGATAAAATGTCACTTTAACCAGGGACCTAATCCAGTAAAAAGTGATGGCATTACATTCATGTAAAACAACTTACACAAAGGGCAGTGGTTTTACATGAGTATTACCTGCACATTTTGTATTTCTATTATTACAGACAAGTACAGGTCTCAAAAAGAAAGCTGTCCAGTTCTGGTAACACTTGCAAGGATTTGTAGTATTTGCCTGATCACTAATGTAAGCTAGCTTGGCGCTCGGTTACCGAGCATATTACAGGGCTAGATAATCGCAAAGCAATGGCTGTGCGGACATAATTAGCGATCATTTCATCAGCTGGTCGTTATCTTTATTACAAGGAACGATAATCTGCCAAATCAGCCTGATTTGGCAGATTATCGCTCCATGCAATAGACCTCTTACAACTAACAACTGGATATTTACTGATATGAACGTCTCAATGCTCTTTCATAATGAAGATTTGCTGAATAGAAACGTTGCCCATTGTCCAGCCACACAGGTGATTTATTCTCTATTTTGGTTATTTTGAATCTCATGTGTGAGGAATGCTAACTATACGTCTTTCCCATCTAGTAACAGCAGATCAGCATAGAAGAATGCTATAATATGGGTTTACCACTGGGGAGTTCTCTTCTATCTCTTATTACTGGGAATCTCCACCTATAAAGCTGCACTCTACCCATAACCTAAAGATTCAGGTGCACAGGTTATGGGACTTGACCCTAACATGCCTTTTCCTTCCATGTCACAAATTTAAAAAAACAAGTCATGGAGTGCGGCCCTTTACCAGTTCAAGAGGCAATTTTTCATTTTACTTCCATTGAATGTACCCATTTTTTGTACCGCATGGAGAATCACATGATCATTTAAATTGTAGCACATCACCAGTTTACAACGGGTAATGTATGGCCTGTAATGATAATTTTTAAGCCTAGACAATGGATCTTATCAGTTCTTCAAGAGTTCTCTTGTTTATCAGGTGATCACTGGCCCTATCATGAGGCAAATTTTGGGAACAACAGCTGCTAACCCTAATGGTAGGGTTACTTTTCACTAAATCATCAGAAGAATCTTCATTTCAAATCAACAGGTGCCAGAGATTTGTAATTTACTTTCATTAGAAAAAAAAATCCAGTACTTATCAGCTACAGGATGTCCTGCAGGAAGTGGTGTATTCTCTCCAGTCTGATACAGTGCTCTCTGCCACCACCTCTGTCCATGTCAGGAACTGACCAGAACGGTAGCAAATCCCCCTAGAAAACATCTCCTCCTCTCCAGACTGGAAAGAATGCCACTTCCTGCAGGACATACAGCAGCTGATAAGTAGTGGAAGACTTGAATTTTTTTTTTTATAGATGTAAATGACAAATCTCTGGCACCAGTTGATTTGTAAACTACCCTTTTAAGGTAGGGATGAGTGAACCGGCCAAGGTTCGGGTTCGTATAAACCTGAACTATCGGCTTCTGATTCCCGCTGTCTGCCCGCTCCGTGGAGAGGGTGGATACAACCCTTAAGGACTGCCTGGAAAACTGGGATACAGCCATAGCCATAGACTGTATCCCAGTTTTCCAGGCGGTCCTCAGGCTGTATCCACCCTCTCCACAGAGCGGGCAGACAACGGGAATCAGAAGCCGACAGTTCAGGTTCATACGAACCCGAACCTCGGTCGGTTCGCTCATCCCTACTTTAAGGCAGAATAATCCTAGTGACAGATTCCCTTTAATGATGCCGCAGCATGCATGCTCAACCCTTGCTCCATTGGAACTTGGGACACTGGCCCCCATTCTAGTAATAGAGGGGATACTAGCAGTCTGACCCCCCTGTAAAAAAATAAATAAATAAATGGACAAAAAGAAATCCAAAAAACAAAGTCACAAAAAGGAGTATATTTGTACGCAAGAATAGTATAACATGAAATATTTGCAGAGGACACAAAAAGACAAAATGTGGACTTTTCCAGGAAAACTAGAGAAGAAAAACACACCTAACATTGCCCCTCTTGTCAGGTCATTGGTCGTGTCACAAACAGCATGAGAAGAACACACTGTGCCAGTGTTTGTTATTAGAATAAGACTGTGACAACCAATCATTTCTATTGGCCCCCATCATCTCTAACATGAAGTCTTCTAAAGAGGATGTCAAGCATTTCTGCAGAACAAATACAGCCGGTCTGTCATCAGCTTGGAGAGGTGTTATATTAGCAAATACCAATCACACAGGTTCAAGGAAAAACTCTTCTGCTAAGCTTTTCATCACCCAACCTGTATGTTCCATAATCTTTACTTTAGATTATAGGAAAGTATGCAACAGAGGGAAATTAAGAAGTGCTCCAATGGTCCGAGAAGACCAATTTTTTTTTTCATATGGAGGAAGAAGTAAAACTAGAACATCATGGCTTCAAGTCCATCCTCCATGAATCTCTTATAGATGGCCATAAACTTTGCGACGAAAGCCTCCAAATGATAGATGGCTTTACTTCCAAGCTGGAGCCGATGCTCATAGTAAGCAGCCATCTGCACTACATCCACTTTCAGCTGTCCGTCACAGTTATTGAGTAGCTCTGATAATAGGGACTGCAATGGAAGGACACAAAATAATACAAGTGTTAGTCTGTAGATTGAATTGATTTAAACACATTTTTTTTTTATTTCTCACACTCAAGGCACAGTAAGCATAGGTTTTAATGACCTAAAATGACAGCATAGATTCCTATGATGCTGTTAGTCCAGGTCAGTAAACTTAAGGTTAAACTAAGGTATGTTCACATCTCGTTTTTCTCCACACGTCGGGCTACAAGTCAGGAATCATAGAAAAAAGGATGCGGATGTGCAGCCCGACGGCCACATTGACCTTAATGAGCAGGACGGACTCATTATGTAACTGTGTTCTGCTCATTTGCAGGACGTACACTGCTTTTGTGCAGGACTCAAAAGCGTAATCGACCATGCTTTTGAGTCCTGCACAAAAGCAGTGTATGTCCCGCAAATGAGCAGAACACAGTCACATAATGACTTCATCCTGCTCATTAAAGTCAGCGTGGCCATCATGTGGCCGTTGCCCGCACGTCCGCATCCTTTTTTCACTGATTCCTGACGTGTAGCGCGACGTGTGGAGAAAAATACAGATGTGGATTTATTCTACCCATGTCTTTCAAATGGAACAAATTTTGGACTGGATATTATGTACAAATTCATTCGGAACCCCACACATACCTTCATTATGATCTCAGGTGGAATACAGTGAGTTAACAGTTCATAAAGTCGTCCACGAACTTCCAGCAACCTGTTGAAATCAGAACATACACAGTGCAGTTATAAGTAATCCATTTTACTGACATCAGAAAAATAAACAGCATCAACAAGGTTATAATGTTCTTCATACACAAAAAAAAAAAAAAGTGACAAAAACATCCAATGTCTTATTTTGTAATATAAGGAGAGAGATCTGCTTCTAAACTTGTGAAGTCCTTTCTGGGTATCTTAATATCAGACAATAAACCCCAGTGTCAAACATTTACTAGAACTAGCTATCGAACCGCTCACAGTCTGTATAAGAGAACAAAGAACATACAGTGACACCTCGGTTCTCAAACTATTCAGTTCTCAAACAATATTTTCAAGGAAAGTTTGCTTCAAATCTCAAACTCTTGCTTGGTTCTCAAACACTTTTTTGACTTTGCTCGTTATCCGAACCTTTTTGAGATTGTGGGTTATACCTGTTGAGTTTAGCACTGATGAGGCTTGTACAGTACTGTATAAGACTTGGTTTGCAGCAATAGGAGAAGGGGGAGTTTTGAAGTCGGCACTCCTTGACGTAGCAGATTAAAATATAACTTTTATTCGTGCATTAAAATCCCATGGTGGGCATAGCAGGACCTACGCGTTTCGCGCTACTGCGCTTAATCATGGTCTTGACCATGATTAAGCGCAGTAGCGCGAAACGCGTAGGTCCTGCTATGCCCACCATGGGATTTTAATGCACGAATAAAAGTTATATTTTAATCTGCTACGTCAAGGAGTGCCGACTTCAAAACTCCCCCTTCTCCTATTGCTGCAAACCAAGCCTACGGCGCCTGGCCAACGCCCTGAAGCTCGAGCACCCAACCCTGCACCTTACCTGTCGCTGCTGCATCTAGATCCATTGGTGAGCTGTATCTTTTTCTATATTTTTCCTTTTTTACTGTATAAGACTGCTGGAGTGCATATACAGTACAGTAGTAGTACAGTCAGTGCACCATCATACAGTGCTAGGGTGGAGGGGGGGGGGGGGGGGGGGGGAAGGCGCGACGCTATAGACTTAAGGATGAGTGAGGAGTTAGTGACTACTGTACTATAATTGCTGGTTTTGTTGAATGTTTCTTGTTGAATGCACTGTACAGTATAGTGCTGCTCTGTCCTGTACTGTAGTTATTAAACTGGGCACTTTTCAATGTAATAAAGGAGTATTGTAGGTAATTATTGGTCGATTAAACACATTTACATTATTTCCTATGGAAAAACACTGCTTGGTTTGCAAACTGCCTTCCTGAACCAATTAAGTTCAAGAACAGAAGTACCACTGTACAGTAATTTATTTTAAGGGGAGGAGATAAAGTTAGAGGATTGGGATGTAGGAAGAAATCTAGTAACTTTTGACCCTGCAACCTAAAAAGGATGGGAAGAGTCTATGCATATTATCCATGCAGACTACTTTGTAACATATCGTTCCAAGCAATCATATTCCTCAACACAATACAGAGATAAAGACTGATTTCTTCCAAACAGTGCCATCCTTGCTGACAGGTTGTGTATGGTATTGCAGCTCCACTCCATTCACTTCACTGGAGCTCAGCTGTAATACCAGACAAAACCCAGGAACAGGTTTGGTGTTGTTTATTAAAGAAAGCAGTATAAAAAAAAATTTTTATGTAGAAATCCTTGAAATTTTACTCTCTAGACTCGCATTTATCTGACACAAGCAAAAGGTTTTCCTTTAAAAAACAAACAAACATTTAGTTTAATAATCTAGAATAACAACCATGAACATGTATTTGGAAAAGAGTTTTCAGATCATTATATCAACAATATGGAAACTATATGGATCGAGGACGAAATCCCCAGGAGAGGTTTATGACATACGATGATATTGTCTATAACTGTGCTATCAAGTTCATCCTTGTAAATCCGGATTATAGGAAGCAGCACAGATATCTTGCTGTAAACCCAAATGTATAAATGCAGCAGAAATTCACAGTTGAGTGAAAATCAACAAACAAATAATAAAAACTAAAACCGCCCAAACATTTGCTCAGTGACAGATGGACGGTTATTCCACACATTTACGGACAACGTTTTTATTTGCTCTTAAACAGAATTTTCCTGAGTGCTGATGAAAGGATAGACATATCCGCCCACATTACATATAGCAAAACATTTTACTGAAGACTTTATTGAGCACTTAAACATAAATACTAATTCCTTATTAAATATTAAGAAATAGAATCACTCTTATCTATGGGAGTAATAAAAAATAATATGTATACATGGGTGCAAGTAGTTAAAATTTTCCTGCTCTTACCATCTAAATTACCGGACAACAGGGACCCTTTACAAAAGCTTGGAGCAGCAAACACAGGCCAAAGTATTAACCTGCATCTGCTGATGGTAAAATCTCTGCTTTATAATGTGCAGCTACATTGACTACTACAGTCATTTATAAGCAATTATAGCCCATAAATAGTCTGTTGTATTTTTATTTAATATACAATTCTGCTGGTAAACTAGCTGAAGTATTGCAGCGGAGTCTGGCGCCTCCTTCTTGTGAATGTAGCTTCATTTAACAATCCATATGAATATGTAATACATTAAAAAAAAAAAAATTAAAAAAATGTTTGTACTACATGGGCATATGGATTGATAAATAGAGCTACATTCACACAAAGGAAACGCCAGACTTCACTCCATTTTTTTGTTTTGATCTCTGTGTCACCAAGCCAGTGGTCAGACTTAAACTCTTTAAATTATCAACCAGGAACACATGCATATGCAGTGGCAGTGAACTCCTATTGTATACTATGTTGAATTCATAAACTTGCCCTTTCTTTTATTATTCAAGTTTCTAACCTTTGTGGACTTTGTTGACTGACAATGGCATTGGCCGTCTCTTTCACATAAACTTCCCAATCTGTCTCTGGCAAGTCTTGATCTGAGCTGAAGGGATATCTGTAACCATGAGAGAAAAGGGAATGTATAATAGTTTCATATGAAATATGTCATCATATATGTAATAGGATTCATGCATATACTGGATTTTCAACTGTGCATGGACAAACTTACTAGTATGCTTCCATTAAAGAAAGAAAAAGCCTTCAAATCTGAGATAGCTGGAGCAGTCTACTCACAAAGAGGGGGCAGACCATTGTGAGTTTCTTTTAAAGGGTAAAAATAGTAAAATAGTTCACTGTACAGTATTAGTAGGTGTACTCACTTCACTTACTGAGCAGCTGTACCTTAGAGCTAAAATCAGATTCCCCCCTGCCAGGCTGTCCTGTCCCACTCTGAGGTGATTCTGTCCATGAGATGGCTGACACGGAGGAGCATGTGACATCCCCCCCCCACTCCCACCCGGTGTCCACTGCTGAGAGCCTGTATATGCCTATGGAGGACACTGGGGGCTGGGCATGGTCACAGAATTGGAGGTACACAGGGAGCTGCAGTCAGTATATGCAGTAAGTACAGTCACTAATACTGTACCCTGAACTATTTTAAAATAAAGTGGCAAACCCCTTTACTGTAAGGGTGCCAACAATTTTGTCTACATGTGTATATGAATTACATATCAATACTTTTTTGCAAAAAAAAAAACAAACAGAAAAAAAGCATATACTTACTGCTGAACACGACAAGCCTCGCATATGAGCAGTGCTTTTCGAAGGTTTCTACCAGCTTTCTCTGCAATCTTACGGGCAAGCTCTTGTGGTAGAGAAAGTCCTTCTTTCCTGCACACATTAAACAGGACTGCACATATCTGCAAAGAAAGTGTTTTTTTTTTTAGTTTATTTTTTTAAACTCCAAATAAAAAAATATCATTTGCATGCAAACCAACAACATAAGAATGCTTTAAAGGATTGTACAGGTTTACAAAACATGGCTGCCTTAGGCTAGGGCTAGATTCCTGATCACAGAATCGGGGATTGTCACGTAACCCTAGCATAATACTTTGTAGAACTTCAGTTCTTAACTATCAGGGAATGTTACATCACATCACGTGACCCCTGATGAGGTCACGTGATGTGACTGTATGCATAGGGTTTGCAGTCCGGAGCCCCATTCCAGAGCCCTGGGTGATAAGCTATTCAATATTCTCTTTAGTAACTGACTCTCTGGTATTAGGGTGCGGTAGCACATGGTCACTGTGTATGTTTTCATTAACTTTTTCACAGATTGTTCTATTTATTCATTCATTCATTTATTTATGTGAGCACTTGCACTTTATACAGATATTTATCTTGAGTGTCAGGGTACAAGTTATATTTGGTTATGTAATACACAGGGCCTGGAGTATATATTGTTTGGGGCTCTGGTGGGAGTGACATGTATATTTTCATGCGTTTTCCGTGATAGTTTACCCTTATTGGGTTTTTAGGTGCTTTTAAGTGTTTGTCCATTTTGTCCTGTTTTTTTTTATGTATTTATGATAATAAAGATGTTATTGAGAACGTAATATACTTGTTATACGTTTGTGGGTGCGCCATTTATTCTCTGTCTCTATTCATGGTATGTTCTGTAGTTGGAACATAGGCAGCATCCTGTGTGGACCTATATAGCAGCTCCCATCTAATGACAGATGTGATGTAGTTTTTGCAAGAAAGTAGCTGTGTTTATCCTTATCCTGGATAACCCCCTCTAACTCTCAGACGAGATTAATCATACCTCTTCATGGCTCGGAGATGCTACACGAACAGCTAGACATCTGCTTCGTATTGGAGCGATTACTTTTGATGTAGAATTACAACATAAAATGAGTCTACAAGTAGACATATACTTCTCCATGGTTCTTCTCAATGCGTGTTGAGCATCTTTAGTCAGTTTATCTACTTCTGTTAGCAGGACAACTGCAGAAGGGGAAGAAAAAGCATTCTGTGTAAATAATTCTAGACATTCCAAGCTTTGCAAATGTAAAACTGCTTAAACTCCGGCATGTTAGATGTGCTGTCTTGGTGAAAAGCGGCCTTCAAATCATGCTACAGATTCTCATTTGATTTGAGGCTTTAGCTTTGAAAGAGCCACTATAAAACACTTAAAGGGGTAGTGCTCACTGGGTGAGCGCTCCTGCAAGGGATCGGGCATAGGGAGGTGCAGGAGCGCTCACCCTTTCGGGAAGGAGCGGGGAGGGTGAGCGCTCCTGCACAGGACTGTTTAGGGGACTGCTGATCCAGCTGGGACCGGGCGGGGGCTCCACAGCGGGGTGAGTTTTAGATAAGTAGCGCTCACCCAGAGTTATGCTCAGCCAATCGCAGCTGAGCAGCCGATGACGCGGCAGAGGGGGGTCAGCATGAGGGACGGCTGCAGCGATTCGGCCGTCCGTCCGAAGATGACGTCCTTAGCAGAAGATCGGAGACGGGGGTCGGCACGTGACAGGTATGTATAATGCACCACACTTCCGGGTACACAAGGCGGGGGTGGTGGGACACGGGGAAGGGGGCGATTCACAGACATAACATACATTACAAAGTTGTATAACTTTGTAATGTGTGTTATTTTGTGAATAATTTCTTAGCGCCGCACTACCCCTTTAAATGAGCCCTGTCATTAAAAAAAAAAAAAAAAACTTGATATGTGAGAGACATCAAAAGTTTTGATTGGTCATGGTCTGAGTGTTCAGACTGCGAACAGATAAGCAGAACACGCCGGGAGAAGCCTGTATGCAGAGTATTCACTCCCGTCTGCCTAGGCAGACTTCCAATCTAAGCCTATGGGGCCATTTAGGTTCAAAACACAGAACAAACAGAGAAGGGTGTGCCAGTGTGGTCGTCTCTCCATTTGTTCTACTAATTGGTTAGAGTATAAACACTCAGGCCCTGACTGGTAAAATTTTTTGCTATGTCTCTCTGACATCTAAAAACTTTTTCCTAATGACAAGTCTTTAACCCCTTCATGACCAGAGGTCATTGATGCATGGATGTCCGGGTCAAACTGAAAATGTTCCTTCTCACCTTCTAAGAGCCATAATGCTTTTATTTTTCCACCTACAGGGCTGGTTGGGGTGTAATGTTTTGAGCCATGATCTATAGTTTTTATTGGTATCATATTGGTGTAAAAGAAGAATTTTGATCACATTTTTTTCTAGTAAATAGTTAAAAAAAAACTGAAATCCAGTTTTTTTTTAAGCTATTCACCATAATGGGAAGGGGTGATTTAAATTTTTAAATGGGGGTTTTTAAAGCTTTTTTTAATCAAAATTTTGGTAAGTCCCCCTAGTGGACTTACATATGCAATCTAATTATTAGATTGCATATACTAATCAATGCTATGCCATTGCATGGCACTGATTAGTGCTATCGGCCATCTGCACATAGCGTCTGCCTGAGGGCAGACGCTATGAGAAGATCGCCGATCCTGCCTGTCAGGGGAAGTGATTGTGACACCCCCAAACACACACACACACTTCCTTAAACGCTCCAATCACTATAGAACAGAGCATTTAAGAGGTTAATCACAGGAAGCTGCATGATCGTGGCTGCCTGTCATTACCTCTATCTGCTGGGTCACTAACGTGTGCAGGGCCGATCACACCGAAGTGGCCCCTCACACATTAAAAACCCCTTCACAGTCAGGAATGTTTATATACGTTCCTACTGCAAACGGCATTGTCAGTAGGAACATATATAATGGCGTGGTGGATATGAAGGGTTTAAAGTCATACTGTCACCTCTCTTACTCTATGTGTGCTTCTCCGCACCATCCACAAACTTAGATGCTGCACATTTGATATATAAGTGTATAAAACTTGCCTAGGTTTTAATCTTTCCATTTAGTTTTAATGGTGTTCTTGAATGAATGGCACTCAGAATAGTGAATATTTGGGGTATTTTTTATTTTAATAACCAAACTCTGACCTCTACTTATCACATCACTACATATGCACTTTAATGTTTTTTTTTTACTCTATTGTAACAATCTGAACTATTTTGTTAGGTCCATTACATAGAGCCTAAATTAAAATCCATATTAGTTCCAGGATGTGATGCAAGAGTGCAGTAAAAACATGGAAGGGGGTATACTGTAACTAATTTGATGTGCAAGTAATAATCTTTGCTGTTTTAAAATAATTACCTTTGAAGTCCCTCTGTGTACTTGTCTCAAGTTGCTGCGACTGGGCAACAGTTTTCAACAATTCTTGGATGACAACCCGATCACTATTACCGGCATCACTGGAAAATATAGATGAAAATTTAAAACAGGTCTCAAGCTTGGGGACAAATTAAAGGACAAGTGCCATGAAAAACTTTTTCCCAGTAATTGAAGCACATTACAAAATTATATAACTCTGTAATGTGCTTCAATCACCTATCTGCCTCCCTTCCCTGTCTTTTCCCCCCTCCACCCCCCACCAGGAAGTGTCCTAACTCACACAGACCTGATTACTGTCGTCACCATCACCAGGCAGCTCCTTCTTGTGAGGATGAGTCATCAGCAGGAGGGCTGCTCTAGGTCCTGTTACACCAGCCTCCCCCTCCCCTGCCTTGTCAGGTGACTCTGCTTCCTCAGCTTATCTTCTCTAGTGACATGACTCATTCATTCGCTGAGTCCAAGGCAGCAGGAGAGAGGGTATGAGGTGGGGGGGGCTGCCTATGTGCTAGTCAGTCAGAGGGAAGATAAGCATGACATGTGACAAGTGATGGCTTGAAGTTGCTCAGCCAATTGGAGCTGAGCAAGCAGAGTCACCTGACAAGGCAGGGGAGGGGGGAGGCTAGTGTAACGGTGACGATAGTAATCAGGTCTGTGTGAGTTAGGACACTACCTGGTGGGTGGTGGAGGGGGGAAAAGACAGGGAAGGGAGGCAGATAGGTGATTGAAGCACATTACAGAGTTATATAACTTTGTAATGTGCTTCAATTACTGGGAAAAAGTTTTTCATGGCACTTGTCCTTTAAGGAGGTTTGTTAAGTGTTATGTAACTATAAAAATCACAGCATAATGGAAGGTTGTAGTAACTACCAACATAATGAGATCTCCATTTTTAGGTACAAATGAAAAACATTTGCACTAGAGAAGGTAACATGTGCTGCAATACTAGAGCATTATGTGAATGAAACATAAAATACGTAGCTAGCTCCGGAGAATAAGCATAGAAAATATATAACAAACAGATATGTCTGGATACAGGCACCTGCTGTTTATAGAGGAGTTTCAATTCCTGACTGGCACCAATCTCCATCATAAGTCCATGGTGCTGCCAGGATGGAGATGATTGATAGCGAAGAAGTGCAGTGTGCTTCTCCCAACACGATCTCCTGATTAGTGGGATCTCAGAGCTGCACTCTCCCACTGTCAATCACCTCCGTCCAGACAACACCATGGACTTACAATACAGCTGCCTGGACTGAGACTGCTGCAATGAGCCAGCTTGAAGTTCTTTGGGCTCGTTCTTCTGACTGGTGGTCGCTGTGACATATCAAAAATTTGTTTTGATGACAGCTATTCTTTGAAAAGTTTCATTTTTAATGTAAGTGCACTTTTTTATTGACTATCTGTAATAAAACAAATAGAGTACACTGCTGATCTCTCTATACCTTGGATTGACCTCCAGATGATAGTTGCTTGCAATTGTGCTAATTTCAATTTTCTTTTTTGAGGGAGTCTAAAGATAAAAAGATTAATAAATTAATGAATGTATAAAATATAATGCATTACCATTGTGTTTGTGACATTCTACCAATTCTAGACAAAAACTTTTAGCTGTAAAATACACTAAAGGACCCTACAACTTTTCTAGCCTTGTTAACATGTGAGAATGTACAACTTCTGTCAAACATAATCGCCACATTTCCTGGATTGTTTTTCCAGCTTTCTTACCGCACAGCTAACACACAGACAAGATGTTGGTTGTTTCTAGTCAGTGTGTGCATGTACACTCACCGGCCACTTTATTAGGTACACCATGCTAGTAACGGGTTGGACCCCCTTTTGCCTTCAGAACTGCCTCAATTCTTCGTGGCATAGATACAACAAGGTGCTGGAAGCATTCCTCAGAGATTTTGGTCCATATTGACATGATGGCATCACACAGTTGCCGCAGATTTGTCGGCTGCACATCCATGATGCCAATCTCCCGTTCCACCACATCCCAAAGATGCTCTATTGGATTGAGATCTGGTGACTGTGGAGGCCATTGGAGTACAGTGAACTCATTGTCATGTTCAAGAAACCAGTCTGAGATGATTCTAGCTTTATGACATGGCGCATTATCCTGCTGAAAGTGACTATCAGATGTTGGGTACATTGTGGTCATAAAGGGATGGACATGGTCAGCAACAATACTCAGGTAGGCTGTGGCGTTGCAACGATGCTCAATTGGTACCAAGGGGCCCAAAGAGTGCCAAGAAAATATTCCCCACACCATGACACCACCACCACCAGCCTGAACCTTTGATACAAGGCAGGATGGATCCATGCTTTCATGTTGTTGATGCCAAATTCTGACCCTACCATCCGAATGTCGCAGCAGAAATTGAGACTCATCAGACCAGGCAACGTTTTTCCAATCTTCTACTGTCCAATTTCGATGTGCAAATTGTAGCCTCAGTTTCCTGTTCTTAGCTGAAAGGAGTGGCACCCGCTGTGGTCTTCTGATGCTGTAGCCCATCTGCCTCAAAGTTGGACGTACTGTGCGTTCAGAGATGCTCTTCTGCCTACCTTGGTTGTAACGGTTGGCTATTTGAGTCACTGTTGCCTTTCTATCAGCTCGAACCAGTCTGCCCATTCTCCTCTGACCTCTGGCATCAACAAGGCATTTCCGCCCACAGAACTGCCGCTCACTGGATGTTTTTTCTTTTTCGGACCATTCTCTGTAAACCCTAGAGATGGTTGTGCGTGAAAATCCCAGTAGATCAGCAGTTTCTGAAATACTCAGACCAGCCCTTCTGGCACCAACAACCATGCCACATTCAAAGGCACTCAAATCACCTTTCTTCCCCATACTGATGCTCGGTTTGAACTGCAGGAGATTGTCTTGACCATGTCTACATGCCTAAATGCACTGAGTTGCCGCCATGTGATTGGCTGATTAGAAATTAAGTGGTAACGTGCAGTTGGACAGGTGTACCTAATAAAGTGGCCGGTGAGTGTATATGAAACTTAGAAATTAGAGAACCAGCATAGAAAACTGAAAGCAATAAGAAGTGCTGCTGGCTTTCTCACTGTAAACCCAGGTTCACAATACAACTGTGCTTTCCATGTTGCATCTGTCAACAATGCGTCAAAATTGGATGGTGGCGTATATAAACACTGATGGATGTGGGCCCCATAGACTTCAACAGCCTGAATGTAGTGAGCCAGTAAGTATACACGGACAGTGTGCAACGGTACTCATAGCATCATGTATCGTTGAAGAGGTACTCCGGGCTGGGGTTATTTGAAGTGTATGGCCGGGGAGGGGGTGAATATAGAAGCTGGCGGTCACTTACCTCCCCGGTTCCAGCGCCGGGTCCCAGCTCACGCTGCCCCGTTCTCACTTCCTGGTCTGAGCTGCGGCTTGAGACGTGACGTCTCAAGCCGCAGCTTAGCCATTCAGCGGTTGTAGTGGAGTCCCGCCTCAGGACGGGAGAGCGGGGCGGCGCGATCCGGGACCCGGCGCTGGAACTGGCGAGGTAAGTGACCGTCAGCTTCTATATCACCCCCTCCCCGGCCATACACTAAAAAAAAATAACCTCAGCCTGGAGTACCCCTTTAAAGTGACTGTACCACCAGGCCCAGGCTAAAGCACTGGAGGCGGACCGACCCATCCCCAGTGGGAAGAAACCCCAGCCCTATCATAGAGGGGCTAGGATTTCCTAGCTTCAGTGCTTCAGCCTGGGCCTGGTGGTACAGTCACTTTAAAAGGGTTATCCAGCGCTACAAAAACATGGCCACTTTCCCCCTACTGTTGTCTCCGGTTTGGGTGGGGTTTTGAAACTCAGTTACATTGAAGTAAATGGAGCTTAAATGCAAACCACACCTGAACTGGAGACAACAGTAGGGGGAAAAGTGGACATGTTTTTGTAGTGCTGGATAACCCTTTAAGTTTAACAAGGCCTTACTATGTCTGAATCATAAACAAGTTTGGACTCAAAAGTGCAACAATTCACACTTTTGTGTTTACATTTGGTCCACTAAATTTAATGAGGGTTTTGGACACCAAAATAACTTACAGTTATTGACTGATGTTCAATGCGCAGCTTCTCCACTCCAGCACCATACAGCTCTCTTAGCAAACACATAATCCTGGTCTTCTTCCCAGCACCAGATGGTCCAAACACCAGAAGATGAGGAAAGTCTCCACATTGTACCTACAAACGGTAAGACAAATCATATTAGCACTGACAGGATCTTACAAAGAACAGTCATGGTCGTCCCTTCTTTCCCAGCATTACATGCCATAGAAAACTTTCAGCATGGAGTTTACTAATGATGTCAAATATGCCTATTTTGGGACTTCTGGATAAATAAGCAAAAACTACACTAGCTTTCTGACATTAACTCTTTAGGGGGAGAATGGGGCCCCATTAAAGTCAGTGTGGTGTCTTGGAACCTGTTGGAGTCCCCTCCTTCCTGCAGCAGATGGTTCAACTCTGTGATGGAGGCTCTGTGGAGTCGGAGTCATGGAGTCGGAGCTAGTTTTGGCTGGAGTCGGAAAAAAATGTGCCGACTCCAGCTTTAAAAAAAATCTTTAAAAAATGTAGAATTGAATTTTGGTATGAATTTTACAACTTTTGCTCATGAATATATATTTTGAGCAACATTCTAATAGGA
Organism: Dendropsophus ebraccatus; assembly: GCF_027789765.1. Taxonomy (NCBI): domain Eukaryota; kingdom Metazoa; phylum Chordata; class Amphibia; order Anura; family Hylidae; genus Dendropsophus; species Dendropsophus ebraccatus. Next base: position 39,929,620 of record NC_091458.1, on the reverse strand, counting down.
CACGGCCCTATTACATAAGGGGGGTCATGAAAAAGTTGTCGGTCACTATTTGGCAGGTTGTTTCTGAGCTGGAAGAGTCCATTGTGTGGGGGGAGATCTGTGCTGTTCTCTTCCTGGATGCTGGATGACTGTATATGAGCAGCAGTGTAATATGAAGATATCCTTTGTAATATAGAGGAGGAGGAGGAGACATAAGTAGTGTAGCAGTAACCTCTGTCCTCAGTGTGGTGTTTTCTCTCAGGGAGAATATTGTGTGTTTTTCTTCAGTGTTCTATGGCTGCAGGTGTGTGTGCATGCTATGACTACAGCAGGCTGTGTGTGTGTGTGTGCACACGCTATGGCTGCAGAAGGCAGTGTGTGTGTGCGCTATGGCTGCAGCAAGCTGTGTGTGTGTGTGCGCTATGGCTGCAGCAAGCTGTGTGTGTGTGGAGTGTGGTGTGCGCTATGGCTGCAGCAAGCTGTGTGTGTGTGTGCGCTATGGCTGCAGCAGGCAGTGTGTGTGTGTGTGTGCCATGGCTGCAGCAGGCTGTGTGTGTGTGGTGTGCGCTATGGCTGCAGCAAGCTGTGTGTGTGTGTGGAGTGTGGTGTGCGCTATGGCTGCAGCAAGCTGTGTGTGTGTGCGCTATGGCTGCAGCAAGCTGTGTGTGGTGTGCGCTATGGCTGCAGCAAGCTGTGTGTGGTGTGCGCTATGGCTGCAGCAAGTTGTGTGTGGTGTGCGCTATGGCTGCAGCAAGCTGTGTGTGCGCACACTATGGCTGCAGCAGGCTGTGTGTGTGGTGCGCGCTATGGCTGCAGCAAGTTGTGTGTGTGTGGTGTGCTATGGCTGCAGCAAGCTGTGTGTGTGTGCGCTATGACTACAGCAGGCTGTGTGTGTGTGTGCTCTATGACTACAGCAGGCTGTGTGTGTGGTGTGCGCTATGGCTGCAGCAAGCTGTGTGTGTGTGTGTGTGTGTGTGTGTGTGTGTTCTATGGCTGCAGCAAGCTGTGTGTGTGTGTGTGTTGTGCTATGGCTGCAGCAAGCTCTGTGTGTGTGGTGTTCGCTATGGCTGCAGCAAGCTGTGTGTGTGTGCGCTATGGCTGCAGCAGGCTGTGTGTGTGTGTGTGTGTGTGTGTGTGTGTGTGTGTGTGTGTGTGTGTGCGCGCGCTATGGCTGCAGCAGGCTGTGTGTGTGTGTGCGCGCACTATGGCTGCAGCAGGCTGGGTGGGTGTGTGCTATTGCTTGCCCCCACAGTGACTTTCTATATCACTATGTGTGACCCCCTGTATATCACTATGGCTGACCTCTATTTCACAGGCTTCACACAGGAGAATCTGCTTTATATACAGTATTCCTTTATTCCCTCAGAAGTCGCCCTAGGATCATGTAGGACATTTGGGAAAAGCTGCTGAGCCAGTGTGATAAATAACTCCCCTGGTATAAGACTGGCCATTTATGCAGGAGTCTGAGTCGGCCCTGTTAAATTTCAGGAGTCGGAGCTGCGGCTTACTGACTCCACAGCCCTGCTTGGGACAGGTCCTGATACAGACAGAGGTGGCAGCAGAGAGCACTGTGTTAGACTGGAAAGAAAACCCCATTTCCTGCAGGACATGCAGCAGCTGGTAAGTACTAGAAGTACTTTATTTAAGGTGGGCCTTCCCTTTAAACATTATATAATGGGATTTTCCCTGTGGAGTATCACTTTAAGGCAAGCCTTCCCTTTAAATATCATTTAATAGAATATTCCCTTGTCAAAGTGATTGTATATTGCCAAGATATGCTATAACTTTATGATGGTAGTTTTAGTTCTACAGCAGTTGGAGGTAACCAGGAGTTGGACCCCTGTGGCATAACATCCGTGATCTGCCCCACACCAGGGAGAGACTTATCAAACATGGTGTAAAGTGAAACTGGCTTAGTTGCCCCTAGCAACCAATCAGATTCCACCTTTCATTTTCCTAAGCGTCTGTGAGGAATAAAAGGTGGAATCTGATTGGTTGCTAGGGGCAACTGAGCCAGTATCACTTTACACCATGTTTTGATAAATCTCCCCCTATATCGCCTATACTGCAGGTCTGCTTGGGCTGGAAGCACGTGACAAGTAGGTTACAGAACACGTACAACAAACTTTATTTATAAAAGACAGTAAGTGTAAGCACAGGTACGGCAGTGTATGGTGAATGTGCACGATGTTAGCAGACCTTACATTTATACTAATGTACAGGAGCTACAGAGGCCGGTAAGGTCCATAATATGTCACCAGCCTGCAACCTGCCTTCTTACCAAATTGCGCAGTTGAGCCGCCTGCTCCTTATGATAGTCCAGTTTGGACAGGGACGTAGGCCGGTACTTGTCCACCCACAGACTCATGGCTGCACGGCCGGGATGTAAGGACTCGCAGCTCCGGTCACACACAGCGCGGCGCAACTCAGCCCGCTAAAACATTCAACTCCTCAGCCCTCCAGAACGCGCGAAAACTAAAGCGCTCTGCTGCGCATGCGCCGTACGTCACACACTGACAATTCCGCACGACGCTTGACTTGTCACGTGACAGACGGCGATTACCGGTCATAACTTGTCCTCGGGGCGGAGACATTTTGGAGGAGTCGTTTAGGTTTCCTCTAATGCACAGCTGGTCTTCTAGAACATGGCTGCCATAAAACCCACATAGAACTGCATTGGTATTATCACATAATCAGGTAGAATGTTAACCTGTAATCTTCCTAATGTTGTTAACCCCTCTTATATACAGATATATTTATTGTTTGTGATGTTTTTTTTCCAGGGCTTTGGAGTCGGGGTTCAAACTACATTTTTGCAATCCGTTTTTTTTAATACAAAAAACAGATGAAAAACGGATAGAAAAAACGGATGCATGTGTGTGCATCCGTTTTGATCCGATTTTTCACAGAATTCCATTATTAAAAAAAGGGATCCTTTTTTTTAACGTACACAAAAACGTAGTAGACCTAATTTTTGTGTCCGTAAAAAAAGGATCCATTTTGATCCATAATGGAATTTAATGGAAAAAACGGATCAAAACGGATGCACACATATGCATCTGTTTTTTGTATATGTTTTTCATCCGTTTTTTGCAACAACAACAAAAAAAAAAAAAACGGGTGAAAAAAACAGATTGCAAAAACGTAGTGTGAACCCAGCCTAAGACTCCTAAAATTCACCAAGCACTGACTCCTGGCTCTGACTCCTGCTCCTTCATAAATGGCCAGTCAGACACCAGAGAAGCTATTTATCAAACTGGTGTGAAGTGAGGGCCATTGCACACTGAGGAAATCACCTGGATAGTTTGCCGCGGATTCCATGTGTGCTCCCGCTTGACTATCTGCCCATCCCATAGACTCCATTCCATGGTTGGGTGGATTCCACTGTCCGCCTAAAGAAGTGACAAGTGATATGGGAGAGGCAGAAAGGCAGAAGAAAAAAAAAAATTGCAAAACCAGCCGTACATACATACTGTACATAATCATCCAGCATCCAGGAAGAGAACAGCACAGATGCCGCCCCCCCCCCCCCCCACACACACACACAATCGACTCTTCTAGCTCAAAAACAAACTGCTAAGTAGCGACCACCAACTTCTCCCCGACCACCCTTATCTAATAGGGCCAGTGCTTTATTACAGATATATGGAGGAAATGCTTCACCTTTTTTAACTAAATGAAAGTTTTTTTTTTTATAAACACTCCACATCCTGTTTTTTTTTTTCACTTGAGTGACGTCTTTTTTTACCATGTAGATGGGCACTATTATTGTTTGGGACCTGAAGAGATCCGTGTGGGGACACTGTTCTTTGTAGGGAACAAATCATGGTGGCACTACTGTTTTCTAGAGCAAAAAGGGGGGTACTGTTACTGACATCTATAATATTTCAAGAGATCTGAATAGACTAAAGCACATTACTGTTCCTTATTTCCATTTTTAAAAGTTTATTCTTATCCTCTCTGCAAGATCAAATTAATTTGCAGTTGTAGTTTTTACTGTTACCTCTAGATGTCACTGTTACACTGACTCGTCACCACTAACACTATCGTTAGGCACAACTATCAGGTCCTATTTACATGGCTAATTTCATTGCTGATTTCCCAAATATTTTTTATCAGCATTGTCTGTTCTGTCAGGCCATTTTCTACTAAAACCAATAGGATATAGTTTGAAGGTGGAAATGCCAGTGATTTAGCAGAGTACATGTAGACTCTGCATCTGATTTAGCCTCAATTCTACCTGCACACTGCAATCTATTGGTTCAATGGAAAATGCATACAATACTGCATACAAAACATTTTCTATTGGTTTTCCCCATTGGAATGGGAACTTAAAATATGCTGTTAAGAAACTGTGAATTGTATCATTTTAAGGTTATGTTCACACACAGTATTTTTTCTCAGTATTTTGGTCAGTATTTTGCAAACAAAACCAAGACTGAAAACACAGAAAGGCTATGTTCACACATTGTTGAAATTGAGTTGATGGACGCCATCTAATGGCAAATAATTGCTGTTGTTATAAAGCATCTGCAGTTGTTTTGAACTATTGGCCGTTATTTTCATTGAATAGCGGCCATCACCTCAAATTCAACAGTGTGTAAACATAATCTTTCTGTTTTCAATCCACTCCTGGTTTTGGTTCCAAAATACTGAGCAAAAATACTGTTTGGGAACACAGTCTTAAAAATGAGACAATAATGACCTATATGTAATTTCCATCAGGGGATTTAAACCAAAGAATTAATTGCTGGCAGGTTTTTAGACAGGTGAGTTACCCCTAGAGCACAGCTTCAACATGTTTGGGCTCAGAGATTCAAGTATATATGTGTGTGTTCACACTATGGAATCCAGGCGGATAACCCAGTGGATTCTGTTGCTCACCCCCGCCCGTGCGCATCTCCGTCTGCTCGGGCGACATGTAAGTTCTTTGGGCGGACGGCGGGATCTGCCCGACCATAAAATGGAGTCTATGGCACAGGCAGAGATGCGCAGGCAGGGGTGAGTGACGGAATCTGTGGCTGGTTGTCTGCCTGGATTCCGTACTGTGAATGCATCCTACCAGAGTGTTTCTTTCAGACATAACCTGCCTACAGAGGACTGATCTGCAATCAGAGACAATCTTTTTCCATAAGCAAAACCACTCGTGTCCTCAGTTTGGGAGTAATTTTGCAGCTCAGTTCCATTAAAGTGAATGGAGCTAAATTGTAATACCACAAACAACCTGAGGACATGGGTGGAGCTTTTGTTTTTTGTTTCCAATCCTGGATACCCCTTTAGGTCCCACCATATATTATTCATGCTGACTATCTTCTTTAAAAGTACGGCCCCCCCCCCCCCCCTTCCCTTCCAGAAGACAACTTTTTCACAGGCAGTCATGTCAATGGGAAGAGAATCTTGTAATATGGTAAGATAATTGTACCAGACCTGATATTTAGTAGGAAAAATATCCTGTTTATGCTTTTCCCTTCACATTTGCCATCAACCTTGATTTTTTTTTTTTGTTCTCCAAGAGGTTAAAATTAAGAATTCTTGGAAGACGTGCTTTTACCTGCAGGTTGGAGCCTGTCAGTGTCAATCTATGAATGCTGTCATTCTTTAATATGACAAATACCCTGCATATTTCCCCTGGATGAGCTCATCCACATTACACGTTGAAATAGTATAACTCTCAGATTCTGTTTACTACACCTGAAATTACTGAGCCCTTAGTGTATTATATACGAATTCTTCTGGCATTATGTGGCACCTATTTACGCCTATGGGCCCATACTTTACTGTCATGTGCCATTTATTAAAAGAATTGTGGCATGCTCTGTCAAATGCCAGATTATGGACAAAGTGTACTATACAAGTATAACATATCGGGGAGTATACTGTTACATTATATGTAGGCACTATATGGCAGAACAAGGATTGCCTATTGCTCTCTAGTACCGACGTAGTATGTGGGTGGCCATATTCAAGAAAAGAACAAGCCGAGTTTTTCTTCTTCGGCCTGGACTATGTATAGTCAGTGATTAGGATAGCATAATTTATATATATTAGATCCTTCAAGTGGCGCAGACAATCTGCCACTAAATACACCAATACGACCAATCGAGTGGAAATCAAAGGGATGCTCGAAAAATTTCACAGCACTCCCTATCAGCCAAACTGACAAGGGGTCACTCTGGCAGTGAAGGACTTTAACAAGATCCTGTACACAATGGCAGAACTAGCAGACCTTGAACAAACCAGCGTCAAGAGACCCTCTAATAAAGACTCCCAGAAATGGTTTGACAAGGAATGCAAGGCCCTACGTCACTCCCTAAGGACAGCCTCAAACAAAAAGCACAGAGACCCCAATGACAAGACTGCGAGGGAAGCCTATGACACCCTACAGAGGAAATACAAGCGCACCCTCAGAGAGAAAAAACAGAGCTACCTCTCCCACAAGATCCACCGGCTGGAGGACTCCCTCCAGGACAACTCATTCTGGGAGACCTGGCATCATATCAGCACAAAGCCCAAGAAAAACTCTCTCCATATCCAAAATGGCACCATCTGGCTCAACTACTTTGGGGACCTCTACAAAAACATCCCTGAAGAAGAGCAAACCCAGGAACAAAAAGAAATCACCACAAAACTGAGGCACATGGAAGAGGCAATCAAGGACTTCCAGACCCCCCTGGACCGGCCGATCACCACACAGGAAATACAGGAGAACATCACTCTAATCAGATGCAGAAAGGCCAGTGGTGCTGACTGCATCCCGCCCAAGATGCTGAAATACAGCCCGCCAGACATCCACGCTGCACTGGCCAAACTGTTCACCCTTGTCCTGAGCTCCGGACACTTCCCACAAGACTGGAACCGAGGCCTCATAACCCCCATCCATAAAAGTGGGGACAAATACGACCCAGCGAACTACCGTGGGATCTGTGTGAGCAGCAATCTGGGAAAGCTATTCAGCGGCATCATCAACAGAAGAGTTCTCACCTTCCTCACACAGCATGAGGTCCTCAGTAAAAGTCAAGCCGGGTTCATGCTGAACCACCGCACCACCGACCACATCTACACCCTGCACAGCCTCATCAAGACCCACGTCCACAACACCAAACGGGGCAAGATCTTCTCCTGTTTTGTGGACTTTAGGAAGGCGTTTAACGTATGGCACCCGGGCCTATTCCTGAAACTCCTGCAGAGTGGGATAGGAGGGAGGACGTATGATGTCATCAAGAGCTCATACACTGGGAACCAATGCAGCGTAAAGGTGAACGGCAAGAGGACAGCTTATTTCCAGCAGGGCCGAGGAGTCAGACAGGGCTGCAGCCTGAGCCCAACGCTCTTCAACATCTACATCAACGAACTGGCTGCAGCTCTGGAGGACTCCTCAGCCCCCGGCCTCTTTCTGCATGACCGTGAGGTGAAGTTCCTGCTGTATGCTGATGACCTCCTGCTGCTGTCCCCCACAGAGAGCGGCCTCCAAGAAAGCCTGTCAGTCCTGGAGAAATTCAGCAATACATGGGCACTACCCATCAACTCTAAGAAGACCAAGGTCATGGTGTTCCAGAGGAAGGGTCAGAAAAAAGCCTCCATCTCCTCCTCCTTCACACTAAACGGGTCAGTACTGGAGAACACCAGCAGCTACACGTACCTGGGCCTGGAGCTTAACAAATCAGGGAGCTTCAAGTCTGCCATAGAGGTCCTCAAGGGAAAAGCCAGCAGAACCTTCTATGCCATACGAAAGCAACTGTACCACCTCAAACCAACAGTGAGGGTCTGGCTAAAAATCTTTGATGGCGTCATTGCCCCAATCCTGCTTTATGGCAGTGAGGTTTGGGGTCCGGCCACCTACCCAGACCAGTCAAAATGGGATTCAAGTCCAACAGAGACCTTTCATCTGGAGTTCTGCAAGTACCTCCTCCAGGTCCATCGCAGCACCTCCAACATGGCGTGTCGGGCAGAGTTGGGCAGGTTCCCACTATGGTTCCAGGTACAGAAGAGGGCGCTTTCATTCTGGGCGCACTTACAGAGAAGCAACCCAGACTCCTATCACCACAAAGCCTCCCTGAGTCATGGAGCCCAATGTGCCCTCCAACAGGGCATCCACCACCAGTCCAGCCAAACCCCACAACATGCCCTGACAAAAGCCCAAATAAAAGGGGCGATAGAGACATACCAGGGGCAAAATACAGAGGAATGGAGGAGAGAAATAAGTAACTCCCAGAAACTCACCATCTACCAGTCACTACAGAGAGACTACACCATGGCGCCATACCTAGAGAAGCTGCACCACCCCAAACACAGGCAGACCCTAAGCCTCTATAGACTGAGCGCCCACAGCCTGGAGATAGAGACGGGCGGCACAGACAGACATACAAGCCGCGGGAGAGCCGACTGTGCCGGCACTGCGAGCAGGGGGACCTGGAGGATGAGGCCCACTTCTTGCTACACTGGAGCAAATACTCATCCACCAGGGACACCTACTTCCAGAGACTCTCCACCATCATCCCGGACTTCACCTCCATAGATGAGGAGAGGAAACTCCACATTCTGCTGGGGGAAGAGGAGGCCACCATGGAAGTAGCGGCCCAGTATGTCTCCACCTGCCACCGGCTGAGAGGATTATAAGATACCATGGACTGTTATACGCCCTATTATCCCCCAATCCTGCCCTTTACCCCGTATACACCCTCCTCCCCAAATGACCCCCCCCCCCCCTCTCCCCCACACTCCATCAATTATACTCTGTTGCTTTCGCAATGCTAAATGCTTATTTTGGACCTGCCAATAAAGCTTTTTTGAATTGAATTGAATTGAATTGAAAACAATCGGTATACAGATGACATCACTAGTAGTCTTTCAGCGTATATAGTATAAGTAATAGGGCTCTTTGTGTTCATACAAGACAAGGATTTGCTTATGGAGAGTGGGTGGCATATCCGCATTCATTTGTTTGCAATCCATTTCTAACAATCACGTTAATTAATAAAGTGATACATCAGGTCACTATGGGGGTTTTATTCAATGAGTAATGACTTGTCGTTGGTCTCATTACCTCTGTATATTTGTTAACCAGATTATTAAGTTGTTTCACTTTGAATTTGACACTTTTATTGTGATAATTAATTTTTATTGTCTGCAAGTATGAGCGGCCAGATGTGTTAGGGTGAAGTCCTTGTGCAATAGTTAGCTCTTGTCATCCTCAGAAGTGTTTGACTTTTATAAGTTAGAGTCACACTTCTCACCCCATGGGGGGTGAGATTAGCCTTATTCCGTATTATTGCTAATAACTTTAACAACCTAGAACCTTCTGGTAAGGGGGGAGGGGTTAGTATTATTAGCTTTTTGTTTATACCCAGTTTTTCTAGATGTTTCCTTATGTGCTATTAAGTACTGTTGCTGTCTTTAGGGAAACTCTCAGCAGGTTAGACTAATCTAACCTCCTAATAGCACCCTATAGCACACGGGGCGCTGAAAGTAAAGGTAAGTTTCTTGCCTTCATCCTTGGTGCTGTTCCATGCAGTTTGTAGTCTAATCTCTAGGCTAGTAAAATGGTTTGGTGCACTGGGGGCAGGACTAATGCAGACTAGGAGTGTATTGGTGCACTAATTGCGGCAGTCACGCCCTCAGTGCACCAAACTGACCTACTAGGCTAAGAATTAGACTACAAAGTACATGGAAACGGCATAGAGGATGAAGGTGAGAAACATTCCTTCATCCGCTGCACCCTGTGCGCAATAGGGGCGTTGTTTAAATGTAAGTGACAGGAGCATCTCCTGTCACTTACCGATCGGGACCCCCGCAGACATGCTGCAGGGGTCTCGATCGGTAAGTGACAGGAGACCACACTGCCTGATTGCCGGAAGTCTACTGCTTACCTCTAGGCAGTCTGATCTTCTGATAGTGTCTGCCACAGGCAGGCTCTATCAAAAGGTCACAGATAACACTGATCCCTGCTATGCTATGGCATAGCAGTGATCAGTGTATAAAATCTAATGTAATAGGGACTTAAAAAGTGTAAAAAAAAACAAAAAAAAAAACAATAAAAGTTTAAAAAAAATGCCCCAAAGCCCCTCCCCCAATAAAAGTGAAAATCACCCCCCTTCCCATTTTATACATAAAACACAAAAAAATAATAAAGTTAATTCACATATAATATACCGTAGCGTGCGCAATCATCCGATCTATTAAAATAAAACCATACTATTCCCGCATGGTGAACGGTGTGAACAAAAAGCGGTAAAAAAAAAACACAGATTAAATGTTTTTTTTAAATTGCATTTTATGAATAAAAAAATTAATAAAAAGTGATCAATACGTCTGATCTAGAAAATAATGTTACTAATAAAAACTAGAGATCATGGCGCAAAAACTGACACCCCACACGACCCCGTAGTTTAAAAAATAAAAGCGCTATAAGAGTCACACTAGGGCCGTTTTAAATATACCTATTTGCAAAAAAAAAGGTTTACTGCAAATAAAAATAGTAAATCATCAGAAAACCTAGAAAACATGCATATCGCTGTGTTCAGACCGACCTATAGAATAAAGAAAAATTGCCAGTTTTACCCTAAAGTGCATTACGTAAACATGGACCCCCCCCCCCAAAAAAAAAAATTTGCGGAATCGCATTTTTTGACCCAAATTCACCCCATAAATGATATTTTAGGGGTTCACTCATTTATTTTATGGCAGATTGAAAGATGCCATTACAAAGTACACCTGTTCCTGAAAAACAAGCCCTCACATGGCCCTGTAGGTGGAAAAATAAAAGAGTTATGGGTCTTAGAAGGCGAGGAGGAAAAAACTGAAACGCAAAAGTGACAATTGGCCTGTTCCTTAAGGGGTTAAAAGAGTACTCTGGAGAAAAAAAAATGTATTAACTTCAACAATCAATGAACTTTTGTCAGAAAGTTATGCAAATTTGTTTATTCTGTTTAAAAATGTCAACCCTTGTCAAGTACTTATCAGCTGCTATATGCCCCACAGCAAAGGGTGTATTCTTTCCAATCTGACAAAGCGGTCTTCACCACTGTCCATGCTGCCATCTCTGTCCGTGACAGGAACTGCCCAGAGCAGGAGCAAATCCCTGTAGAAAACCTCTCTTAGGCTATGTGCAGACTACGTATTGGATACGTTGTGTGAACATAGCCTTACTCTGCACCAGCATTACTATACATATGTTTTCTTTCCAGCAACATGCCCCCTTAGGGCCTACGTCCTACATGCTCTGTAATTATACTGTCTCATATAGGGAGAATCAGCAAGTGGAGGGTTAACAAGGGACCCAGCGTCTAGCCAGGAGGTCAAGTAAATACAGAATCAAGAAGGGCTACTCCAGGTCAGAAAAAAGATCAGAAGCCAGAAGATTCTAAATCTTAGTATATGCTTCCAACAAACTTCCAGCAGATGTGGTTGGTAAATCTACAATAACTGAATGTAAACCTGTCTGGGATACACATATATCTATCATAAGATAATAAGAAGTAAAATACTAAAAGGGCAGACTAGATGGACCCAGTGGTCTTTTCCTGCCGACAAACTCCTATGTTTCTATATAGCCTTTACTACAACAGCGTTAAAAGCTGAGAGGCTGGTAGACATGAAAACATAAGGACGCCACAGGAACAGTCAGAGAGGCGGAGGAGATGTGCATCATGGAGTAAGCGTCACACACATACATAGAAGCCGCGGGAGAGCCGACTGTGCCGGCATTGTGAGCAGGGGGCCCTAGAGGATGAGGCCCACTTCCTGCTACACTGCAGCAAATACTCATCCACCAGGAGCACCTACTTCCAGAGACTCTCCACCATCATTCCGGACTTCACCTCCATAGATGAGGAGAGGAAATGCCATATTCTTCTGGGGGAAGAGGAGGCCACCCTGGAAGTAGGTAGGTGAAGCAGCCCTTCATGCCTCTTGTCATCCACTGCAATACAATGTGATGTTGCCACTGAGTATTTAGGCTCTCTGCCTATAATAAAACAAGAGAAACAAAATATGCAGTACAACAAACCATCAAACACTATATATAGTATAGTTAAAACGCATAGCAGTATCCACTGAGCATTTAAGGTGATAGACAACTATTTATTAAGAGGATATAGACGTGCAAATGTGTGCTGTGCATTCCTCCCTCTAACAGAATTGTAAGAAGAACTGTCAGTGGCCATTCCCCATAAATCATCAGATTTATAACCCACACAGCTGTAAAGGTGCCCATACGACTTAGACAGATGTCAGCCAAATGAGCGTTCAGCCGACAGCTATTCCTCCTGACTCCACCGTTTATACAGTATGCGTGTATGCATTCTCAATGGGGAGAGGTGAAAAAGTTGCTGACAGACACCTCTGCCAGACAGCCATGAGTGCTGACTATGAAAGGACTTAAAGTATTCCATTTCTTCTGTCAATTAAATTGGTGCTTTATTTCAAATGTAGGTACAAAAGGTCTTCATACGTAAGCATGTCACATTTATCAGGTTCTTTCCCAAAGTATAAAGTCATATGGCAGTACTAACAATCAGAAACCACAGTGGGCCAATGAGGAGACTGAAAGTGATATATATACAGTGGTGCCTTGGATTAAGAGCATAATTCGTTCCGGGACTGTACTTGTAATCCAAATCCACTCTTAAACCAAAGCTAATTTTCCCATAAGAAATCACTGATATGCAGACAATTGGTTCCGCACCCCAAAAATAATGATTTATTATTCTGAATAACATGTAAAACAGATGAAACAAACATTCAGAAACAGCAGAATCTGTGATATTATAAGTTACTGTATAGTAATGGAGAGGATGGGAAACACAAGGACTGACAGAGACTGCAGGGAGCAGGAAGGAATGAGCAGGGCAGATGTGGGCACAGTATAGCAGCGCTCTTTGTCCGGGGAGAGAGGAGTTACAGCTATGGAGAGATTACCTCCACAATCCTGTCCCCTGATGTAAGCCCCAGCCTGAAGTGGATCTGCTATGATTTGGAAGGTAAGGGAGACTTCCGGGGTCAGAGTACAATGCTGTAGACCCCGCTCCCCCACTCGCCCTCTCACCCAGTACAGGAAGCTCTTAAACCAAAGCAATGCTCTTAAACCAAGTCACGATTTTGAAAAACGGTGAGCTCTTAAACCAAAACCCTCTTAAACCAAGTTACTTTTAAACCGAGGTACCACTGTGTATACCACTAAAACAGTATAAAGCTCAAAAATAATGAAAATAAAGAGAATATGAAAAAAAATCTATTCCAGAATTGCTGTTTCGCTTACATCTTCTCCCAGACAACATCCAAAGAATATCAAAAAGTCCCTTTGACCCCAAAATCATAGTAATAAAAACACTCACTGCACAAAAATGAGCTCTCATGCTGCTCTGTAGATAGAAAAATCTCAAAAGTTACAGCAATCAGAACATGGTGATATATTTTTAAAAAAAAATGTTTTAAGTTTTTAAACGTATAAAATGGTTATCATTGTAATCTTACTGTGAATATTGCTAGATGGGGAATGACGTCCTATTGGATTACTGCACATACACATACACGGAATCATTTATGAAAATACTTATGATGATTATGTGTAACTTTCCCTTGAAGGCTTTTGTAATCTCATTGGACCAGTGTGGGGCAAATTAAATCGAATGCACATGAATAGGATAGCACTGGCGCGGGGAAGCCGTTGTCGTGGTCCTCATTTTGAACCACGGCTCGGTTCCTGCACCATGCGGGTTTATTACCAAGCACCGGCCCAAGCTGAAGCACTGGAGGTGGGCCGGCCCGCCCCCGGTGGGAAGAAACCCCCACCCCTCTATTACACTGCTCCATTGATTCTAATGGAGCCACATCACTGAGGGGAAGGCGTTTTCTCCCACTAGAGGCGGGCCAGCCCACCTCTAGTGCTTCAGCTCGGGCCGGTGCTTGGTAATAGACCGGCGCAATATGCAGAAACCGGGCCACAGTTCGAGAAAAGGACTGCGGCACCAGCTTCTCTGCACCGATGCAGTTCTATTCATATGCAACACTTAAAGCGGATATACTTAATGGTACATTCGCTTTAAGGTACCATGGATACCCATAGTTGCAGCTTATGGCCTTTTTGGGTCATTTGAAGTGGTACTCCAAAGGTAAAAAAAAGCTGGGGAGCAGAGGGTGGTGGGAGAGGGCCGTGATACCACAAGAGATACAGGAGACCAGCCGATGACCCTGAGTGCTAGCAATGAGCTGGCAGGGTCTCCTGTATTTCCTGGTCCTGTGGTGTCATGGCCCGCTCAGAAATGCCTTCTCAGCCAGTCCATAGAGGCGGGACACCTCTATAATTACTAATTGACTCAGTGAGTAGTTCATGTTTTATAAAAAGATTGTAATAAAGCATTACATGTATACTCCTGGCATTTATATTTTTTATAAATTGCTTGGGTTGCATAGAAATGACTAACTGGGTTACTCTAATCTACCAGGCTACCTCGGGGGTCCTCCTGTCATGTCTTTGGGTCCTCCAGAGGACCCTTTAATGCTGGATTATTTTACTGTTTAACCCATTCAAGACAGAGCCCTTTGATGCCTGGATGTCCAGGTCATATTAATGCAATGTTCCTCCCCGCCTTCTAAGAGCCATAGCGCTTTTATTTTTCCACCTACAAGGCTGGTTGGGGTGTAATTTTTTTGTGCCATGATCTCTAGTTCAAATTATTATCATATTTGTGTAAACAAAATATTTTGATTGTTTTTAATAAAAAAATTTCTGATATATAATTTTAAAAAATCAGCAGGCCTTTTTTTTTTTGTTTACCCGTTCATTGTACGGGAACAATAATGTAATATCTTAATAGATCAGACAATTCTGCATGCTAAGATATGTGATATCTTTATTTATTTATTTTTTACATATTTTTATTTTTATGGGCACAGAGGTATTTTAAACTTTTATTGGGGGGTTATAAGGGTCTTTCAAATACTATTTTATTACACTTTCTTTTTTACACTTTTATTAATTGTAAAACATGCAATGATTAGATTACATATACTTATCTATGCTATGCCATAGTGTTATCGGCGTTCTGTGCATAGAGCCGGCCTGAGAGGAGACTCTATACACAGAACGCTGATCCGACAGGACGTCGATAAAGCAATCAGGACCCGATCATTTCCTATCAGTCAGTGACAGGTGCTTGTCCTTGTCCTTACAATCGCTATAGATCGCGGCATTTAAAGGGTTAATGACAAGAAGCTGTGTCAGTATCTCCGGCCCTGGACACGCTGATGTGTGCGGGTCCACTCTTACTGCAGCGGCCCAGCACATATCAAAAGCCCCTGAAATCAAGAATGTATATATACGCTCCTGCTGCACGGGGCATGTGCAACAGGAACATATATGCAGTGTCCCAGAATAGAGTTTCTCCTCTTGTTGTTTTTCTCAAAAGTGTATTCTTATATCTCAGTCAGTCAGTATTTTATTGCCTCTGTTCTGGAAACTGGTCCACTGCAAACTGTGTATCCTGTCACCCCCTCAGTATTCAGGTCTACTGTTTCACTCATTTCTCATGTATATTCAGTCCAGTATACCTAATGGTGTGATGATGCAATGGCTTGATGTCACGTGACTGCCCCTGCTGCCATGGTAACCCCAATAGCCATCGCGCTTTGGCTGGAGATACCATGTGACTTCGTCTCTCCCTGAGTCCTGTCTTCTACCTTCAAGGGGACAGGTTGTGTGTCAGTCCTGTCTTCTACCTTCAAGGGGACAGGTTGTGTGTGTGAGTCTTGTCTTCTGCCTTCAAGGGGACAGGTTGTGTGTGTCCTCTCTCCACTGTCATGAGAGAGACACGTGTGCTCTGCTGCTCCAGCGTTACTAGAAGTGTTCCGGTCCAGTCGGGACCTGGCTGTGTCTTCCTTCTCAAGTCCTAAAGATTCTCATCTCAATCCGAGATCTGGGTGCCGATTCTTCAGTCATTCCTCTAATCATCTCCCATCATCATCCACAGCAAGTATTCGTCTCAGCTTCATTCCGCCCAGTATCTTATCCTCAGTACTACTACTCCCATCATTCAGTACGCTACCATCACAGCCTATTGCAGCATCACCCATTACTCTGCCTTATCCAAGTCTGCCGTATACCCGGTTGCACCCGGAGAGACTGTTGCTACGAGTTACCACCGTTATAATAAATACACAACTACCGTTGTTTCTGAACTTTGGCATTGGTGTAATTATTGGTGCCCTGACTAAAGACAACGAAGAATTGCTCGGCCTCCGCTTGATAAGGTTCCCGGTTTACAGCTGCTATCCCTTGTGCCCATACCGTGACATACCATCAGGCAAGTGGCTAACCGGGTCCCTACCTAGTACTACCATCTACCACTACACTCAGCAGAGTGGCCCAGCGCATATATATACACGTATGGCTGACGTAAAGGGGTTTTTTATGTTCACCTAACCTCAGATGCTAGCATGCACAGTACATGGACATAACTATAAGTGCATGTCCCATTGCGTATTTAACTTTTCTGTATGATAATGAAAGACTGTTCACTCTTCCTGTATTTAAGCTTCACTGGCAAGCAGCAAATATAGTTAAGATAAGCTAACAAAACAGTATACATGTAAACATTCCTCTGCAAACTCCTGGTTTATAGAAGTATAACAAATGCAAACAAACTACAATAAAATGTTATTTTAGGTAACAACAGAAAACATCATAATTCCTGGGTTCAATCTTGGTCAAAGGAATTCACCATATAAACTTGAACTCCGATTCATGCTCATGATTAATTCTCCTACAAAAATGTATTGTGTTCATGTTTGAATTATATAAATCTGGATACATTGAAAAGAGGTGTACAGTAGGATGCATTCTATTCAGGACAGAAGACACGAGGGTAGACCCACTATGTCACTATAAGACCTGGCTTAGGGCTACACTGGATAAGGAGTTTAGCTTAGGGGGTATGTGCAAGAAATTACCAGGTGTCATCCCTGGAGAAGTCAACTAAGATCAGTTAAAGGGGGTTTCCAGTTTCCTTAAAAAATTGCCCTGGGGCAGGGGATTGTAGTAGAAAAAAAAAAAAGTATACTTACCCCTCCACTCGCCCCTAGTCCAGCACTGTCTCTGCTTTGACATCCCCAGTGATGTTACTATACAATGTACAGGAAAAGCTGCAGCCAATCACAGATCTCAGTAGTCACAAGAAAGAGGAAGTGCATGTGATTGCTGAAACAGTTATTGCATGTAGTGACCAGAGACTCCTGCCAGGGACTGCAGAGCTGGACTGGGAGGGAGGGGGGGGGGGGGGGGGGGAGAGAGTATAAGCTTACAACTTTACATCTCAGATGCCTTCCATTTGTCTAGCTTTCATAGAAGGTTTCGTTACAAACATAGAAGATTTTCGGAAGAAATAGACAACCCGGACCACCTAGTCTGCTTTTAAAATATGTCCTTTATTATTGTCTTAGGATAGGTATATGTTTATTCCAGGTAGGTGTACATTCACTTACTACACATTTACCATCCATATGGTCTATTTCAAGTATCTACTACTCTTTCAGTAAAGTATTTGTAAAAAATAAAAAAACAAAAATTGTGCCCTTTGTTCTTTTGTTCAGTTTTTCAATTACATATTTACCAACATGTTAGGTTTCACCCATTGTGTCGGTACTATAGCTTAATTTTATACAGAGCCATAATAGGACTACATATACTGTACGTGCATGAATTCATATATTTTTTTCTTGTTGTTGTTCTCAGACTATGAACAAGCCCAACAGAAGTATACTGACATGCCCAGTTTGATGCCATATGTTCAGAGGTATTGTGGGGAGATGCATAATAGTAACTAAACAGCATAATAGCATTTGCTGTAGCGGAAATGATTAACAAACAGTTGAGATGCAAAAAATGGTTTTTTTGAGGATCAGAAAACTTGCTGAAGAAATTGTTTGGGGAAATTTTCTGTACAAAAAATAAACTTTTTTCCAAATGCTAGTTTAAAAATATAAAACACAGAACAAACTATTTTTTTTTTCCGTTTGTGGTGGTTTTTTTTTTTATTCTGATGGCCCATTTTTTTTTATTTTGATGGCCCATTAGCCTATTAGAATGTAAAAAAAATATATAGAAAAAATGCATGTCTAAAATTGCAACAGGAAAAAAACACTTGTAAAATCTCTCTGCAAATATTTTCTTTTTTTTTTTTTTAAGGCCAAAAATAAAATACCACAAGAGAAGGACAGCCTTTTATCTGGCTTGACATAATTGTGTACACACGTGCAAATGTTAACAATCCCTGGCAACCCTAATTTTCTGCACACTTTTGTTTCCTGTGTCCGTAAATCAAGTCTGATCGGAGACAGAGGACGTGGTATGTATCAGGCAGCACATTCGGCAGTCACTCAATGGTATTTCAACCAAATTCTTTACAGATCGACTCATAAATTATTGTAGCTGTTTTCTGAGGATGCCAACAAGTTATATCATGTCAACATTGTCATTAGGAACCATGTAAACAGGTCTGATTTCAGTGTAATATGCTGTGAGCCTTGGCTCATTCATTGGTTTATTACTACTAATGAACCATAGGTATTCCTTAGGCTGGAAATAGACTTATTTTACTCTCACTACAAAAAAAGGAATTGATATTGATATCCACTTTTACGGGCTTACACTCATGGGCTATGTTCACATGATGTTTTTCTCTGGTTGTTTGATACTTAAAACAACGGCCATGCAATGACAGTGGCTGGAACATTATTCTAGTTCAGGTAGACTGATTGCGTTTTGGATTGTGTTTTAATTGAAAAGTCCATTGAATTTCATAGTAAAGACGAAAGTACGGTGAAAATAGAAAAAAATGTGTGTGAACAACTACAAATAACATCGGTTGTTTGCAAAAGATGTCCGTGAATAATTATCAGGAATATTATTTTGACATCCAAGCAAACAATGTCTGTTATTTAATACACTGTGTGCATTAGATGTCCGTCATTCCATTCACTTCACTTCAATGCACTCCATTAACGTCAACTAAAATGCAGACATAACGGACGTTATTATAAAAAGAAAAAGTGGACGCCCAATTTAAATTAGTGGGCCCTACATTTTTCTGTTATTTGCAGATCCACAATTAAAGAACATGTTAATGTAGCCTTTTTGGAAGAGAGCTACTTTACATATCCTATTTTCCATATGCCTTTTGGTGCTCTCTAGAGATGAGCAAACCTCAACCGAGCTCAGGTTCGTCTGAACCCACTTGTTCTGCATTTGGTTACCTGCGGCTGAAGAAGTTGGTTGTAGCTGGGGTGTCCCACTAGGGGTGTTACTGTTCACACCCTTCGCAAAAGTCGGTACTTTTTGTGGTCTTATTGCAGCCAAAGTAGTATTAAGGGATGACCACTAGATGTCGCTATATTATGTATTGAAGTGTGGAAGCTGCACAGCTGAAGTGTCTCAAAGGGTTATTGTATTTATGTGTACCAGATTCTGTGAACCAGTAGGATTTTTACTTTCTTCTGTCCTATCGCCTTTTTCCTTTCTGCTCTTCTGTTGCACTCTTTCCACCCAACCACAGCGCACCTTACACGCTGGATAGTAAGTTTGTTCCTTGGGTGAAGGAGGAGTCTTAGCTGAGCTTCTGTGGAGAAAGGACGCAGCTCAGATAACTTTCCATGGTGGTTCTACCTGGGCCCTGGCCCTCTGCCAGGTCCCCTCTACGAAAGTGTAGCTCAGTCTTAGTCAGGTCCTGTGCAGATAGGACACAAGACAGGAAAGTCTCCGCTGCAGCCAAGCTCTCTCAGGGACATGAGAACAAGTATCCAGAAGTGTGCAGTCTAGGCTCAGACTCATTTATAGCTAGAAAGTTGGCACTCCGTCACGTGGTGCCCATGGATACTATCACAGTGTGTAAGCTTACTTGCAAATGGGCTGTCCTGCCCTGCTGTATGTGTGCACTATGTCGTGTGAATAAATGCACATTTGCAAGTAAGCTGTGGTGAAGTGCCGGGACTTTTTTGCTTAGGCTTAGACTCATGAAGTTAACTCCTTTCTCTCAAGCAACTATACAAAGTATGATGCAGTGTTAAACCTCTCAGGAGAGGACTAGTCAACAGATCACTTTAACCCACGCTGTGGACTAGGAGAAACGACAGTGCAGGACAGTATCCACTACAAAGCCAAAGAGCTAGAAACTGATCCGGATGGAGCAAAGTTACTGTAAAAGTCTATGAACTCTCTCAGCCAGGGAACCCTCAGCACTCTGCTCATCCCAGGTAACAAGGTCTGGGGCCTGTGTCTCTTATTAGTATGGTTCAGCCAACGCTAGTGGGTAGAAGGTGGTGTGAAGACTATAGAAAGGTCAATACTAGAGATGAGCAAACCTCGAGCATGCTCGAGTCCATCTGAACCCGATTGTTCGGCATTTGGTTAGCGGTGGCTGCTGAAGTTGGATAAAGCCCTAAGGCTATGTGGAAAACATGGATATAGTCATTGGCTGTATCCATGTTTTCCAGACAACCTTAGAGCTTTATCCAACTTTAGCAGCCACCGTTAATCAAATGCCAAACGATCGGGTTCGGATGGACTCCAGCATGCTCGAGGTTCACTCATCCCGGCAGAGCACATTACTACATGGGTTGAGACTCTCACGGAACCCTTCTCTCTATTACGCTACCTCAGTACAACCTTACCAACTCTACTACATCCTACTCGGCACTTATCACACAGATCTGGTGGTTCTATGTTTAAGTATTTATTGGAACTCTATCAAGTGTATATCCAAGCTCATCTGTATCACCTGTTGCACATTTGCCAATAGTAAAGTAAGTCGTTCTCTATGGAGTCTGTGATCATTCACTACCACCTACACGGCATATACACACCGCAACCTTGGGACATCTCCCCTTTCTGTGGGTGGAGGGTCATACTATTTGGGAGGGTCATTACACCGCGCTAGCCACCTGTGACTATATCATCCTTGACTACACTATTCCAAGGGACCCAGTAGCAACCTGGCGGGACACTGACCACAGGGGAAAAGGCTACAACTGTCCTTGCACTTTAAAAGCAGGCGTGCCATCACACCTGTGGAGTCCTGAAAAACATGGATACAGCCATAGGGTAACATTGTGTGAAGGACCTCTTAGCAATTCTGTACCTTTGTGGACCTCTGGTCGGGTTCAAACAGCTTCTAATGCTGGGATCCAACCTGTGTAATTCTTGTCACCTCAGGGACTCTAAAAATCTGAGGAACTAGCTCAGACCATCTACTGACTTTTCCCAGGCAACCCTGCTGTAGCCACACCACGTATTGCTGTCTCAACTGTGTAGAAACTGAAAACTGTTCAAGAACCATGCTACCATGTATATGGATGATCCCTTACTAAAAGGTGACCCAGCTACATCTTCACCAACATAACATTCAGGGCACTACCAGGTACCATCAGCAGGCCACTCTATGAGGTTGTGTCCTTCATAGAGGGGAACGGAACAGGAGATCCAGGAGACTAGTGGGAATCCATGAATGATGGCACTGTGCTACAGGGGCGGGTAAGTGTTGCTTTATTATTATGTTCCCACCACCCTCTCTGCACTACATGATTTTTTACATTATGCCTGGCATTCTGCTGTTAAGTTTCTACCATTATCTTCCATTACCATTTATATTTCTATCATTATCTTACATTATGATAATGATCTTTTTATCCTTTAATATACTGCAATGCTCTTTACTACTTCTTTGTATTTCCATAAATTTTCACTGTCTACAGCCCATTAATACTTATAGCCATATAGTCATATAGCTTATAGTCATCCCATGTTTTTCAATTTTTTTGGCATCTGTTCAACTTCTCTGTGTGGATTCTGTAGATTGATGCCCCTGTTTATCTGCTCATGGCTATGTTCAGGCTGCAGCTTGCATTGGTTCCATTACAGTAATGTGTGTATATTAAGAGAGCAAACATGGAAATCATCACGGTTATTGTTTACAGTTCTAAATATTTTACATGTCCGTGTGGTTGAGCACGATAGACACGTTAATCCAATGTCAACTATTGTAACAGTAGAACATATTGTTGCAACTAATGTGCAGACCTGTGTTTTCAGAAAAAAAATATATAAAAAAATGGAACAAAGAACGTACTACCTGGATGGCTGCCCACATACTATTAGTGATAATTTAGACTTTTTTCCAGGGGTGGGCAAGACCGGGAATGATTAATTGGATTCTTTATGTACCAATATATTTGCCCATGAAAACCTTCATAAGTGATCGATTGCATGTTAAATGCATTGGGTGCTGACATTGTGATTTTCACCCTAAACCTGCTGACTAAGGTACAGACTTAGCTTTGGGGTATCCCAAGGTCACAGTCTCAATAAGGATATTCTGGGCAGGCAGCTGGAAGGTGATGTGAAGTAAACACTATGTACAGCAAAGAATTGAAAGATGAGCCTAGACTCAAAGGGCCCTATTCCACCGGACGATTATCGTTCAGATTATCGTTAAATTGTTCGAATCTAAACGATAATCGTTCGGTTGAAATGCAGTTAACGATTAACGACCGAACGAGAAATCGTTGATTGTTTTATAAGACCTGGACCTATTTTTATCGTTGCTCGTTCGCAAAACGTTCGCAAATCGTTCACATTGAATAAGACATCGTTCGGTCATTCGCAGTAGATACAAACGCATTAGCGAAGAAATAGCGAAGAAAAAACGATCGCAAATACGATCATAAGTAACGATTATCGTTCCATGGAAATGAGTGAACGTTTTCAGGTCTTTCGCAATAGCGGTCGTTTGAGATCGTTAATCGTTAACGATTATGCGAACGATAATCGTCTGGTGGAATAGGGCCCAAAGTCAGGAATCAGAAGCAATGAGACAAAACTGACATGGAGATCTGAGACCAGGATGGGGAAGGAGACCAGGGCCAAAAGATCAAAATATAGGGACCTAGAGGGAAACTAGAGGGACAATTGCAGTACATTAGGCGGTAGATGAAGGGATCAATGTGAATACAAATATAAAACAAAATGATCCATTAATCTTGTATACCCAGAGTTCTAATAGGTAATTGGGTTGCTGCAGTGAAACAATAAATACTAATAATACTTAGAAGAGAAAAAAATCTGAAGCAAAGAGGAACATTGTCCAATTCTCTCCTGGAATTTCCTATCCATAGATTAGACAGTGCAGCGGCCAGTTTCAGAAGAGACTGTAATGGGCAGTCCTGGCCCGAGTAACGGTCTAATGACCTCAACTGAAGGTATTGCATGGAAAAAATCTGAAACCAGCCTTATTTTTGCCCAAATGTCTCCATAGGGCCCTTTTACACGGAAAGATTATCTGACAGATTATCTGCCAAAGATTTGAAGCCAAAGCCAGGAATGGACTATAAACAGAGAACAGGTAATAAAGGAAAGCCTGAGCTTCCTCCTCTTTTCAAATCCATTCCTGGTTTGGGCTTCAAATCTTTGGCAGATAATCTGTCAGATAATCTTTCTGTGTAAAAGGGCCTTTAGACTCCTATTACATGAAATGATTATTAGCAATTATCAGCCACCGATCAGGTGCTGAATGAACAAATGCTGATGGCTAATGGTACATTTACACAGACAGATTTATCTGACAGATCTTTGAAGCCAAAACCAGGAACAGACTATAAACAGAGATCAGGTCATAAAGGAAAGACTGGGATCTATCCTCTTTTGAAATCCATTCCTGGCTTTGGCTTCCAAAATCTGTCAGATAAATCTTTCTGTGTAAACGCACCCTGAGTTTTGACTTGCTGAACAAACAGAATTGTTTGTCATCCCCACATCTCGTGCAACTAACAGAAGCAAAGGGCTGCATGAATGATCCAGCAGTTGTTTGTGCAGCCCTCCTTACACCGTGGTCGAGACCTGTAATCGGCACTTGTTTACAGAGAGTTTTGGGCCGATGACAATCCCGCTGCAAGTATGTAATCAAATTGACACTGACAGGAGAGCTATCCACAGCGGTTTTCACTGTGAACAAGCAGCGCGAAATCCACTGCAAATATGTTACGTGTCAATCTAGCCTAAGGCTATGTTCACACATAGTATTTCCGTTGGTCCTTTGGTCAGTCAGTCACAGAAACTGTGTAAATCTTTCAATTATAATTTTGTCCTGGTTTTGGTTGAAAAAAATACTTACCAAAAGACTGACCGAAATACTATGTGTGAACATAGTCTAAAGTTGCTAAATGTGGATGATTTCAACCCAAGCAAATTTTTCAGTTGTCAACCAAGATCTATTGTTTAAGCCATCTGATGGTAGACTGTTGACAGTTGAATGGAAGTCAGCCATGTTTGAAATTTTCAGATGAAGGTTGGATGAAAGATTTCCGGGAAGATCTTTTGTCCATGAATGTTCTTCCAGGAAAGAACACTCTCAGAATATCCGCAGAACACTGCCAGATAGAGCGATCATCCTTTACCTATTTGTCGTTGATCATGTGTGACCAATTTGAACAACTGTAATGATCTATATGGACTAAAATGCTGTCTTTATGAAATGATTATTCATCAGGCGATCAGACGATCAGCAGCTTTTCAACTATCAATTTTCTCCTGCCTAATGTGTAAAGGTATATAGATTGACTAAGAGACTACAGCCGGGGGGGTTATAGACTTCAGAGTAACTTTAGACAGGATTCATACACAGAGGTTTTCATAGTTTTTCATGGCATTTTAGATGATTTTATAAAGCGTTACTGTCATATGTATTAAAATTTGAAGTATTAAAAGAGTACTGATAGCATCAGTTACTGAGGCCCCCTGAGATACAGCCGAGGGAAGTGTGCCGCAGTACATTCCACTCTCCGGGCAGCAGAACATCCGACTTGTTTGTTGCATAGACTGTAATGAATGAACAAATTGGATTTGATTGACAGCCGAGGATAGATGGAAATATACAGATTGTTTAATTAATTAATTAAATTAATTAATAATGAGCAATATGAGAAATTATTTCTCAACAGAAATTCTGTAACAAAATCACAATGCGTGAGTTCTGCTTTAGATTGTCCAGCATACAAAGAGTTACCAATCCCCCTCTTATATATAAGACAAGAAGGAAGTTAGAAAACACCTCGGGTGTTGTAGGTTCCAGCACATACGTGGAATGTGTCTCTGTAAACTTTATGAGTTCTGTAAAATGAGCACAATTCTTATTTTCAGGTAACATACAGAACACAATCCCCTATACTCTTATTTGATTCACCCCATGTAGTTTACTAACTCCAACCAGGTAAGGCAGCAAGGCTGTGATCCCTGTATGTATTAAATAGTAGTAAATGTTAACAAGTCTGTGAACTACTATTAGTCTGTAATTTGATCGCGACGAAAAGTTGAATCCAGGTGCTTCAGGTTATATTGGGTTATTGTGTGCAGGCAAAGGGGGTTGTGGAGTCTGGCATGTGATACCTATGATCTCACTGTGAATACGATCACAATCTTTATTAGCCATCTTCTATTCTCCTGTATGTATTCTTACATAAAAGAAGCAAGGAACAAACATGTTAATAGAATTTTTACTACCAATGGTCAAATAAATGTCATGAACTGTTGGACCCTGGAACTATGAAGCTTGGGTCTTTATATGTTATTATGTGAGATATTATCAAGCAAACAGTGTTACTGCATGTTCTTAATGAAAACCAAGTATTCAGCAGCCAAGTTGGATTTTGCTAGAGAAAAAGATGGGGTCTCAAACTCAGATACACTAATAGAATAGAACTCACCTTCCGGAAAACCCACCTTGTTCATGCATTACGCAGATGGTCCATTGATTTCACTGGGGAAAACACGCACTTGCAGCTTGTTTGGGCAATACCAGCAGGGAGGGTCCTGGCAATGACTCCTCTTACTATCAGGAACATCTGATTAAAAAAACAAGGTTTACCTAGGTCATACAACCCTCCACGTGTGCTTTTTTGGTGCCTTTAAATACATAAAAAATTTAAACTCACCCAGAAAAACAAACCACTTTGATATCAAGAAGCACAAAAAATTCCAGAAAAAAAATTACCTTGAGAATTCAGTGTATGAAACCTGTGTAAATTATGGCCACAAGTCCAGACTCAACCATATATATTATAGCTGTTAATATATGAATAGTTAAATCGTTGGAGCTGTACTATACCTCTATATATACAGCCCAGAAATCTATTTGCTTTCCCCACTGCCTGTTTGCACTGGTGACTCATTTTAAGGCTGTCAGAAATCCCTATCCCTAAATCCTTCTCTTCTGCAGTCTTTGCCAACACAAATATGCCAATATGATACTCGGATCGAGGATTCCTCCTCCCCAAGTGCATTATTTAACATTTGGAAACATTGAACTGCAGTTTCCAGTAAGGCCATGCTGGTTTGGAACCATAAAATTGTTGTTGATTCTTAAGTGATCCATTATCTACTTTTTTTAGAAGAGTTTCCATCATTTTTACTACTACAGATGTTAGGCTCACTGGCCTGTAGTTACTGGGTTCTTCTCTACTCCCCTTCTTGTGGATCGGTATTCTCTTCTTGTGGCTACTCTCCTTCTTGTGGAATTGGCCGTTATCCAATCATCAGGAACATCTCCTGTTAGAAGGGATTGGTTATACACATCTGCCAAGGGGGCAGCAAGCGCAGATCAGAGTTTTTTAAGAACCGTGGGGTGGACGTCATCTGGACCCATTGCTGTATTCAACTTTAAATGGGCAAGTTCCTCTGCAACTTCAGCCTCTGAAAATCTGGGGCTAAACCCATATAACTGGAGGCAATGCTGTGTCCAACCCTCCTGTGATTGTGAAGGCCTCTTCTGAAAACACTGAGCAGAAGTAGCTATTCAAATAGTCAGCGGCTGCTCTATCTCCATCAATAAACGTATTCTCCCCATTACTTATTTTAGTAATGCTGCACCTATTCTTCTTCTTTTTCCTGTCACCTATATATCTGATATCGGTATCCCATGGGCCGAATCGGAGCGATAGAGTGGGATAGAGAGAACGATCAGCCGATGATCCTGTCATCGGCTGATCGTTCATTTAGGTTCAGACCTAAAATCATCGTTCGTCACCAGTGCATCGCTACGGTGGAATAGCGGTGCGCGGCGGCGACCGACGATTTCAGCAACATCATACATTACCTATCCAGGCTGCAGGTCTTCTCCTTCTCCCACTCCCGCGCCGCAGCAGCTTCGGAGCGGGGCTGTCTGAACTGACAGACCGTCTAGCCAATCACTGTCTGGAATCGCCACGGCAAGTGATTGGCTGAGCGGTCTGTCAGTTCAGAAAGCCCCGCTCCGAAGCTGCTGCGGCTCGGGACCGGGAGGAAGAAGGAGAAGACCTGTAGCCCGGACAGGTAATGTATGAAACAAGGGCTGCAAGGACATCGGTAACAATGTCCCTGCAGCCCTAGCTTAACGATTATCGGGGCCGTTAATCGGGCCCTGCTCGGCTCGTGGAATAGGACCCTAAGGCTACACACAAGGGAGAGTGCGACTCCGGACGCACGCTCCACTGTTGGCTATGGTGAATTGGGATGCGGGCGCACAGGGATGCTCCTCTATCCCAATTCAGCACAAATGAAGATCTTCTGGCCGGTACTACAGTACTGGCCGGGATGACCTTCACTGACACTGGCCGTTCTGTAACACGGCCGGATCACAAAACGGCCGGTGTCATAGGCCGTGTGAATATGGCCTAATGGTGCATTCACACTGAGTAAAAGAGGCGAATTACCGCAGTGCAGCCCCCGCCGTGGAATCTAGCCTCCCTTAGTGTGTCCATGGGATGCCTCAATTGACATGTAAATTTTTAAAATAGAGAACGGAGGTGCGCGAGGCATCCTATTGACACACTGAGGGGGGCAGGATTCCATGGCGGGGGCTCCGATGCGAAATTCAACCTGTTTTACTCAGTATGAATATAAGTTGGATGCAGCCCTAAGGCAGCCTGGAAAACATGGATACAGCCATAGCTGTGATCACATAGTTATCCCCTATGCTATAGACAGAAAATACCTGTATGGACAGTCCCATTACCTGCATATTAGACCTCCATCATATGGTACAATTTGGATCTTACAGATTATTATATGAATTGCTTATAGCAATAGAAATGCATGTAACCGTATACCATCCATACAATGAAAACATATGGCATTTGGCAAAGCATAGAAAACCACGTTTTGGTCCTAAAATACAATGTACAATATGAAAGCAACAATTTACATTAATACAGTAGTAAGAAGTAAGTGAAGAGACTTCTCCTCTATTCAGATGACACAGAATCTCTTCCCTCCCCGCTGCTGGAGTCATTTCATCGCTGCTAGTAGGGAGGCAGTCTTAGCCTTAGGGATTCTTATACATAGTTTTGTTGACAGAGGTGTCGTGCAGCATGTAAGCTGAAATACCATATAATAGGAATCTAGGATTTCCACATTAGCACTATCCCGCTTCATCGCCCTCAGTATTCCTGCTGGATTATGCTCGCTGCTCTCTGGACCCTATGTGCTGAGATTCCCTACAATGTAGCTGCACTACAGGTAACATTTAATGTTGTCAGTGTCATAGCAGAAATGAGGACTTTCTATATATATGGATAGAAAATTCTTCATTCATTAAAGCAGTGTTCCCTGACCTGTGGTTCTCCGGCTGTTGCAAAACTACCTCTCTCAGCATGCTGGGAGTTGTAGTTTTGCAGCAGCTGGAGAGCTCAGGTTGGGGGACACTGTGTTAAAGTGACAGGCAGCTTTATAAATGAGTATTGGGATCTCCAGCTGTCTCTAAATTACAACTCTCAGCATTCAGTCATTGCTTCAGTGGGTCATAGGCATAGTACTACCTCAACAGGACAGATACAATTTGTAGCTGAGAGTTGTAGTTTCAGGGCAGCTGCAGGCACAGGTTGCAGACTACTAAGCTTGGAACATGTGTGAACCTATTATAGTAGTTATTATAACCCATCAATGTCACCAATTTCAGTCATATTACAAAATGTTCACCTTTTACTTTACGTTGTTTTCTGGTGAAAACATGAGAACGGCATTCATACGTTACAATAGGATTTCTCCAGGTAAAGGTTAAGTTAATATTTTCGTTACCTGGGGGCCTTGTGAAAAGTGCTTACAGAATGCGATATAGTTTATGTCATGGGACAAGTTAATATCCGTAAAGGAATTGTAGTAGTCAGATGATGAGTACTTATCTATTATATTGCTTTTCCTTTGCGTAATTAGATTTTTTAGCATAACATGTAATTTGGGGCATGTTGTGGAAATGACAGCTGCCAGGATATACTTATGGCAGTATGGGGGTTCGGGGAGTGGTTGCTTTCCAGCTGTGGTTTTTCAGCTCTAAGAGGGTGTATGTTCTCCCTGTTTTTTTTTTTTTTTTTTGCTGCTAATACAGTACAGATTTAGCCACTGCCACTATGAGCATGGCAGGGCAGCTATGTGCAGCACTCCAGTGGGTGCCAGTGTGATCTAGTCAAGTATACTGTATGTGAGTTGTGATGTGTATACTGCACTGTGTGGTTTGGTGCTCACTACATTCGTAGGTTGGCATAGAGAAGGTGTATGCACTGTTGCTCACTAAGTCTAGCTTACATTTTCTAGGTGTTCACACAGCCAGCCCAGTGACTGCTGTTTTGTATGCATCATGGCTTAGCTGGGCCTGCATTATAACCTAGTGAACCTGGACGGGTATTGGAGCCCCCTGCTGCATCTGGCCTTTTGACAGTAAGTGCTCATAATAAGGGCCCACAGTTAAATGATGCGGCACTGTGATTGGCAGAGCGTGGAACCATTGACTTCTAGTTCTGCCAATCACTTTTGTGGCCGCTGGCAGCATTATGCCTACCACCACAAAAGGCTGCTCTCTCCCACAGCACATGAGTGATGTCACTTGTGCACTTGTGAAGCTCAGGGGAAGAGGAGACTGCGCCAGGGCCAGGTGAATAAAAGTGTTTATTTTTTTATTGTTTTTGTTTTACGAAGTGGGCGATGCCTACTGTGGGATTACCTAAATGGGGCCAGGGACACGTGAGTAAAAGCGTTTTTTTTTTTTTTACACAGTGGGCAATGCCTACCAGGGGACTACCTGCAGGGGGTATGCTTAATGGAGGGCTGTCTATAGGACAGTTACCTTCATTGGGGGACCTTCTATAGGGGGAGTACCAACTTGGTGGATATTATTTACTGTGGGGGCAAACTACCATGGGGACTATCTACAGGGAGGATACCTACATTGGAGGGGCTACCTAAAGGGGGATTACCTACATGGGGGATACTCTTTACCGAGAGGGTGCTAACTACCAGGAGGGATGCCTACATGGGGTATATAAACACCCTCTCAGGGCCCCTATGGCTAACAACCCCCACGCTGTCCCTACCTACTTGCAGGCCCTAAATAACTGTCCACAACTGGGCGGCATTCCCCTACGCTGCAGTAAGTGCAAACACAGACAAGACACAGTACAGACGAACAAGGTACAATGACAGTAGACAAGGCAAAGTCACAAAAACACACAGAAGGACAGGACCAAAAAGGCAGCAAGGAATGGAGGACCAAACAAATGGAGGACGAGGTAAACGGTAAAACGGAGAAACAAAAGCCAGAGATAGTAGCAGGATGAACTAAGGACTAAGCAAGGTAAACTGAGGACTAAGCGAGGCACAGAACCAAAAGACAAAGACTGATAGTAAACAGACCAGGGTCAGAAAACCAGGAATTCAAATAGTAAGGCAAAAAGGCTGGATCTAGCTGAATAGACAAGCTGGACAAAGCTATCAAGACCCAGAGTGAAGGGAGAGACCAAGCTATAAGGGAAGAGAAGTCCCGGACTCCAAGCTGATAGGTAGAGCAGGAGAAACACACAAGAGAATCACAGAAAGCCAGAGGTGAAGATACCTGTCAATCAGAACACAGCAAAGACAATTAGTGAATAGACCACAGCAATGAAAGTGGAGGGAGAACAGAGAAAACATGGACCGGATCACAAAAGACATAGGCAAAGAACATAAGAAAGGTCGAATCTTCGCCGCAGAGGGTGGCACTGATGTCTTTTCAGACGCGATCATGACACACCCCTGTGA
Source organism: Dendropsophus ebraccatus (assembly GCF_027789765.1). Classification (NCBI taxonomy): domain Eukaryota; kingdom Metazoa; phylum Chordata; class Amphibia; order Anura; family Hylidae; genus Dendropsophus; species Dendropsophus ebraccatus. The sequence goes on along the minus strand of NC_091458.1, from coordinate 39,898,563 downwards.
GTCCCTGGATATAAGTTTCTATCGTCATTTGTACAGTATGGAGAGTCTGTGTGCAACTGGTATCAATGTGTAAGGGGGAACATAGACTTAGTATAGTTAAGGATTTTATTAAATAGCAGATTGGTTGTAAAAGCAGCGGTCATGATGTGCTGCTGGTCTTAGTATACTGTAGAAGCATAATGGATGAGATTGCGTGAGACCTGCATTACAGCAGGTGCCACCATATCACCCTGGCAGCTACATCTGTAGCTGCAGGTTAATTGAATTCCTATGAAACTAAGATCAGGGAGAGATGACAATCTCTGTACAGCACTATGGAATATGTTGGGGCTATATAAGCAACAAATGATTGGGTTCACATATTACCAATGTTATAAATTATGGTTAATGGCATATTTATATCTGTTAACTCACACCACAATATAATATGTTTAAAAGTGCTAGCTTTTTATTAAAAAAAAATTGATATCTGAATACAGATGAAATCTCTCCAAATCCAAGGCAAAGGCTACAGAATGTTTGGTGACAGGGCCCAATCGGTGCTCATTGTACTCTGGCATCAGCAAGATTACCAACGGAGGACCAGGTAGAAGATGTCATTCACCCTATTCTGCTAACCTTTCTAGCTTCTACCCACATTTGATTTTTCTGTATTTTATGAAATCTGAACCCGCATGTTCCGGTTCAGTCTTCTACAGTTACCACTTATAGAAGCAGTTTCCAGACCAAGATGTCAACCATAGTTCCATAAGAAGAAATCTTTTCAAGACTGAGGACAGTTCTCAGAGTGTCCAGTTTCTGCCAGTGACGTTCACTGAATGTCCAACTCCTAAACCTACTATATGGAGATCACTTGAGTACTAGACTGTATTGTTCTTTGAGCCTCCCATTTTCCTTGCAGGGTTAATGCCTTGTATTCACAATGAATTTGGCATGTCAGCTGATGTATTGTTTCAGGCTGACTTATGTAACAATCATAAGATACTCTGCCTCTGTAATTTCCAATCTTACTTGCCTTTGACATTGTCACTTGAGCCGGATAACCTCTAAACTCAAGTCTTTGCTGTGACTCCTGACATTCTGTAAGTTTTACAGAAGTTTAGAAAGATTTTCATCTCCTTTTTTATTCTTTGTGACTACATCTAAAGGGGTTTCAGCACTATTTTATAAGCACTCTACCACTGTTTGTTTCATTCATTTTTTATCCAGGGTTCTTGGTTTCTGGACTGGGAGCAGGGCTATGGCTGCCATGAGGTGAGATGAGTATCTGGCTTCAGGCGGCAGATTGTAGAGTCCCCGAGGGGTAGTATGTTCCATGTAGTTGTTGTAAATCATACTGTCTAGCATCATCTGCTATACACTCTGTACTGTTGGCTCCATTGATCGCAATACCTGCAAATGACAGCTAGACGTGTAATGCAAGATGATCAGAACTTTGACTAGTATATAGCAGTAAACTATGGGAACTATGTATTTTATGTGCCCCATCCCCCATGTAAATCTTTTTGGCTTCAGTACATGCCTTTTTACCCTTTGTATACCTTCCTTTTCTCTTTCCATATCATTGATTGGGCTTTGTGAAACCTATATTTTGTGGTATCTATCCGTTTGTGGTTTTTAGTGGTCCCCACTAACCTCCATTTACTGGTTGGCCTCAACACAGTAGAGCTTTCTCCCCATTTTGCATATACCGGAAGGTGCTGATTTTGTGGCTCAGTTCACTAGACATACCACCCCCCTTCTCCATAACACTAATTCAGAGAAAGAGAAGGGGGCTGGCTTAGATAATAAACATACAGCCAATACAGCCAATCCCTTCCAGCATGGAAATGGCGGCTTTGAATCCCAGGGCTGGTGCTCAGATCGTTGAACATGAGAGTTTCATCTTTCATGATCATAGTCTATTAATGAGTCTTATTAAATCACCTTTAAAATATTTTTTTCTCCCTGGATGACCCACTGAAAGGTTATGTGTCATGCTGCCTAAACTACAAGACAAGACTACGAGTCATTGGGGTGGTCCCCAGTGGTTTCTTTCCTCTTCGGCTGGCCATGATTGATAGGTTTTACCCTGCTTTGGTACAAACCTGCTTTGGTACAGGGAAATATCTATCAAGGCTAGAAGGGTGGAGAGGACTATCCTGATGATTCATGGTTGGGGCAGGATTAAAGTAATTAGAGGTTCCCTTTAAGATGAGAGGAGTTCACTATTCAACCATTGGCAACATCATTGAGCTGCCCAATGCAAACTGTTTTCTACAATTCCGTATGTCATTCTATGGGAGTTACGGAAACAGCTGAACAATATATTCGGCTATTTTAAATCTGAATGTTTTTCGAATCTCGGACAACCTCTTAACCTCTGCTTCTATCAAAGTCCTAACCATGATGTGGCGACTGAGGGGTAGCAACTGCTTTTATATTGCACAGGGTTAGCTGGGTGCAGTAGTGCTTTGTATGTGTCACGTTCAGGGTGGAGTTGCTATCCCTCATGTAATCCACACTCTTTGTTTCGGCGATGCAAAATGCAGACAAAGAGATGTAGATATGTGGTTCATACTCTACTGGTCAAGCCAGGACTAACCTGGAAAGTGGAGAGACTCTCAGCTTTTTGCATTGATTTGTTTTTACCTGCAATAAGGTGCACCTGGAAGACTCCTCCCACAGAGCTTACTTCACTAGTAGAGATAAGCGAACCGTGAGCATGCTCGAGTCCATCCGAACCCGAACGTTCGGCATTTGATTAGCGGTGGCTGCTGAACTTGGATAAAGCCCTAAGACTATGTGGAAAACATGGATATAGTCATTGGCTGTATCCTTGTTTTCCAGACAACCTTAGAGCTTTATCCAACTTCAGCAGCCACTGCTAATCAAATGCCGAACGTTCGGATTTGGATGGACTCGAACCCGAACCCGGTTCGCTCATCTCTATCCACTAGGAAGCTGCTTGAGAAAGTGTCATGTGACCAAGTATTTACTTCCTTACATGTGACCAATACACAACAATGTTATAGGGGTCATCTGATTAAAAATACTTGTCCCCTATCCACAGGATAGGGGACATGCATGAGAATTCTAGGGTCCGACCTCCAGGGAACTCTGTATCAGCACCCAACGCCATTGGTATAAAGAGACTTGGCATGTGACACACGTCTCTATTTATTCTCTATGTTGCTGTGCTTGGTTTTCTCCAGCGGCTCCATAGAAAATTAATAGAGCCTTGGGTCACGTGCTAACCCATGTCTCTCTTCATAACAACAAAGTGGGGCAACAATACAGAGATCCCTGGGGAAGCCTGAGGTTGGAACCCCCACAATCTCATGCACATCCCTTATCCTGTGGATAGGGGAAAAGTATTTTAAGATCAGAGAACCTTTTAACCCTTTTACTGACAATATACCCCAAAGTGTACTGTTTTGCGGTATTTGGCACTGTGTCAGGTAAAATAGAAGTACATACAGCAACCACATGACGTTATACATACAGTCAGGGCCGGATTAAAGGGAGGGCACCAGGGGCACGTGCCCCGGGGCCTCCACCATTTAGGGGCCCCCACCAGCTCGAACCCTAGCAGAACGGTGCTGCTTACCCAGGATATCAGGCCATATAATAGGGCCCTAACACTGTGGGCAACAGCGCGCAGAAAGTTCTGTTTTCTTGCATTGCTTTATTAACACAAACACAATGTGGGAATACACTCTGATACTTAGTCCACCCCCCCCCCCTGCTCCTGTCTCTAGGGCCTGGCATCTTCCCCTGTACTGCAGCCTCGTGACCACAAGCATAACAGAAGAGGATACTGACCATACAGCCAGGAGCGAGGAGGAGTCTGTGCTAAGTCACCTACAGTAAGCAGCCATCTGTATAGATCGCGGAATAGTTTATTTATTTATTTTTTATTTATTTTTTTTGGGGGGGGGGGGGGTTGGCCCGGGGCCTCCACCAACCTTAATCCGACCCTGCATACAGTAGCTGAAATACGAGTTCCTGGACAGTGCAGTCGTATTCATTGAGGACCCCTACTCCTTATATAAGCTATTAAGTGGATGGAATACCCCCTTCAAAGATGGTTATGAATGAAACAAGTATTAGATAACTTTGCTCCGGAAAGTTTTTTAGGGAATATATAATGTCTGATGCTTGAACTAACTGCGCTGTGTGAACCTTGTCATAAAAGAGACAAGGTGTTTTTTTTTTTTAGTGTAAAGTATAAAGTTTAATGTTCATAACATAATACTGTCTCATAGACCTGTAACTACATATCTTACTGAAATATCATGCTCTGTCTGTCTTATCTATTACAGAAGAAGACATTGGATATTAAGTCTGTAATTGGATCATGGGAGTTTGGGGTAAACCATGACAGCGGAATATCATCCGAGAGCGTAATACAAGAAACATCAACAATATGACAAAAGAGTGACTAATCTTATCAAAGCATGGAAGCGATTTTGGATCTTGAGGGTACGACAATTCTATCTACAGCTTGCACGTTTTCTTTAACATCTATAAATGTGAGAAATGACTTTTTCCCGTCTGGAAGGAATCCACACAACGCACATTGTGAAGACTTTGACACGTTGTTAGGGTCGGACCCCAATATCACAAGTCCATTGTCTACAAGAGAAATCAACACCACTGTTCCAGAGATTGGCAGCTGGATAACAGGGGGGAACAGTCCAACGACAACCCAGCTTGGCATGTGGACAACCATCGAAGACAGCTCTACAGCCAAAGTAGATGACTGGTCACCACTGTTCACAGAGACTGGTCTTTACCAAGGCAACATATCCTCCACTGCCGACATTGAAGATGGATGTCCCCAAATATCTCCGGCCTTATTACATCAAGAAACCTCTTACAGCAAGTCTCACAATGTTCGAGTTATTAAGCACAAGCCGAGTGCTATCACATTCGCCGATTTACCTATTGACAGTCCCAGTCCCAGCTATGATAATGATGCCCAAGAGGATAAAGAAAGTGATGACGACACCGAGGAAGATGAAGAGAGTGATGATGTTTTTACAGATCTGCCACGTTATAAATATACTTTTACTTCCATAAAAAGGAGGAGCTCCCATCCAAGAAGTCCGACTCAAAGAACATTCACTGACTCTAAGGAAATTGCCCAAGAAGTCAACATGAAATATCGGAACAGTGGCAATGATCTGGGTGAAGAAGAAAGAAAGGCGTCCATGGTAGGAATTTTATTTTTACCCCAAAACAACTCTCACCTCACTTTCCCCTATATATTGAAACAAATTTATCGTCTATTAGACTTTTTACTATGACAGGTATATATTATGTAAGGATTCATGCAAGTTTCAACACAATTTACATTCAGGTGCTGTCAGATCTTATTTTATAGATGTTTGACTAGTGGTATAGAACAGAACCAGATGGGAGATTGCAGTATGTATAATAAGGGGCAATGAGAGTTCATAAGTAGAGATGTGTCTGGTAACATACTTCTAAGAGGAGTAGCTAGTAAAATTACATTTACAAGTGATAGGTAACACAGTCAAGGTTTTTATATGTCTGATATTTTGATATGGTCTGAAGGTTCCTCCTGATATATGACACATGTGTATAAATGCATCTCCTATGCCCTGGGGTCATATCTTTTGATTAATATATGAAAATGACAGCATTTCTTGAATCATTTTATAAAAAGTTCCTGGGTTGTCCAGGAAATAAAAAAAAAAACGAAACTGCCCAGACATGGTAAATTGAAAATAACCACATGCTCCTCTCACCGATCTTCATGTTGCTTTCATTACGACATCTCCCAAGGTCCCCACCAATATCTACTTCTTAGGACTTGTGACCCCTGTCTGGATCATGTGATCACCTAGATATGCTTTTTTTCTGTGTGATTTTATTACACCAACCTTTATGCCATTTCATTTGTTATGATATAAAGTTTCCTAATTATATCTGGTGTGAACTTATAGTTTTAATATAGTTTTAGGGTAGCATCACATGTACCTGATCGCAGCAGATGTCCGCACTCCTGCTTGCTTCTCAGGTTTCTGTATTAACCGGGCAGCGCTGGGTTAAATGGGTAGGGGCTTTACATACTCGCAGCAGATTTTTCACAGAAAATGACAGTACCGGGAATCTCAGCGGATTTCGCCGTGGAACTTGCAGCGTGAAGTCTGCTGCAATCTGGTACATGTGAAGCTACCCTTAAAGCAGAGTGAATTTTGTATGAAACGGCTTAATCATGATCAACAAACTTCTGACATGTTATAACCATATGTCAGAGGTTTGTATCAGTTGGGGTCTGGGTGCCAAGACCCCCACAGATCACTAGAACGAAGGGGCAGAAGCGCATAGCAGAGAACGCTCTGCTGCTTCATCTCCGCTCTCCCTGCCAAAGTAGCAGGAGACAGAATTATAATGGAAGCCTATAGAATTTCAGGCAATCAGGTCTACCGGAAGTTCCATAAACTCCATTATAATCCTGTCTACTGCTACTTTAGCAGAGAGAGCGAAGATGAAGGGGCAGAGCATGCTCTGCTAAGTGCTTCTGCCCCTTGGTTCTAGTGATTGGCGGGGGTCTCAGCACCTGGACCTCACCAATACAAATCTCTGACATATGGTTATAACGTTAGAAGTTTATTGGAATGACAGGCACACTTTAATGCCCCAGTATTTTAAAATTTTTATTTTTTCCATGGTTGCCTCCAAAGTGCTGTAATTTTCAATGCTCAAGTACTCGATTTGAGTAGCGAACCCCATTGAAATCAATGGGAGACTCAAGCATTCAACCAAGTGCTTCCTACTTGTCAGGTTACTTTTAGGAGGCGGGAGATATAACAATCCTTCGGCCATTTATTATTGAAGGTGTACGGCCACCTTTATTCGAGCACTATGAGGTGGCCATACACCATGCTGGCATGCTTGCTCGACACTAGTGATGGTATAACATGAAAATTGTACTGATCCCCAGCATGTTTCCCCTTTCTGCTTACGGACATGCAAGAAATATCCATTAGCCAATCACTAGCCACAGCAGTCAATGACGGTCACCACTTGTGTGTGAGGATAGAGACAGAAGCACTGATGGTAGGGACCGGCCCAGGTGGGGAGGTCAGCAGCAAGTGAGTACAGATTATTTTATGTCCTGCCACCCTCAGCTTGCTCATACTTTTCCTGTAATTCATAGTTTATTACAGAGAAGTACTTAAGAAATAGCCCAAAGTCTTTCAGTAAAAGCTCAGAGAACCTGTCTCTGTCATGGCAATTATATTCATTCATTCCCACAGGGGGGAAACGCTATAGGTCAGGAAAGTGCTTCTATACTGGGATGATGTTCACATTGTCAGAAAACGTGAACTATATCAAGTGGAGCTGATAAAATATGAGAAACGCCAGAGAACGGCAAGTTCAGCAGATTCACCAGGGGAATTCCCTTAGGGTACAGAAGATGGAAACTGGAATGGAAGGGCTCACATTCTCATCTGCTCCAGACTCACAAACACGTCACAAGTAATAATGAGAACAGGAATAATTCTTCTGCCTGTATACTTTAATAAGGACTGTGTATGTCCACACGCTGTGAAATAACGGACGCCATTTTAATTTAAAATAATGGCCGTTTTTCAGTCTTCAATGATTTCCATTGACGTCTATGTAAACAACAGCCGTTGCTTCACACAATGCATTGAATAATGGCCGCTGTTTGCAGCTGCCATTAAAATAAGGTTCGTCTCATTAATTAGCTTCCATTATTGAGTGAACAGCGGCCATTATTTTACGTTGTTCACACGTAGATTTTTTCCCCCCGTCTTTTCAGTTAAATTCAATGGACCTTTTAAAATTAGCCCCATCCAAAAGGGCCATCATCAACCTGAACTAGAATAATGTACCAACGGTCATCATTGTAATGACGGCCACCAAAGTATGTTAAACGATGACCGTTATTTGATTCCTAAAATAACGGCCATTTAATATCACTGTGTGAACATAGCCTAATGCGGATTTCCTATTCATGGGTATGTCTCTGTACATCACTGATTTTCAGTCCCCTGAAAATTAATTGCTGATTAATTTAATGATGTAACGTTATAGGGTTCAGCTCCCAACTATGCTGCACATCACAGGAACTATTGAAGTCTATGAGAATTATATATTATAAGCACATGTATGGTAAGCTCCCTCTAGTGGTGGCTGTAGGAAATATAATTGACAAATGTAAAAGATAAATGAGCATGCGTTATTTTCTACTAGAATATCTACATGTCTGTTAGCAGCTCAACTACTGTCTACATGCAGTATGTACAGGGTCATCGTAGGGTTTTGTGTGGTCACTATTTGGCTCACTAGCATCCTGTTACATAGGTTATATGAGCATATGATAGATCTATCCCTGTGATTTTCCACTATAAGGCTATGTTCACGCTACGCATGAGACCGGCCATTCCGTGACCTGGCCGGGTCACAGAACGGCCGGTCTCTACCCGAATCATCACGGACGGTACTTAAGTACCGGCCGGATGATCTTTCCGGCCACAGGGTTCTGTTGCGGGCGCATCAGCGCACCCACGCCAGAACCTTCCACAGCACACAATGAAGCAAGCGACTGGATCCGCTTACTTCATTGTGTGAACTGACAGGGTTTCCTACGGCCGCAATTCATTGAATTGCGGCCGCAGAAAACTGACATGTCAGTTATTTGCGGCGCCGCATGGGATCCCGGCCGGAGCATATACAATGTGCATACGCTCCGGGATCCCATAGAAATGTAGGCAATGTTCCACATTGCCGTACTTTTACGTAGTGTGAACATAGCCTAAACCTGTAATATTAGCTGTAGGTTCCCTTCATTTATAAAAGTGCATATTATAGTATGTTGGGATTTAATAGAGTAAAGTTCAGAAGTATTTGTACAGCTTTTCTTGAGCCTTTGTTCTGTCTCTAGCAGAGCACAATGACCTGTCTTTATGCATGCATAAAGTAGGGAATATTTGGTTAAAGTCATAGTCATGCCCATAGACATCACCACAGCTTATTCAGAACAGGGCTCACGATCAGCCTATATACAGTATCCCATATCTGTAAACTAAACCCAAGCCAAGCATAGTGAAAGGTAAGAGACCTATCTGGAGGTGCCATTCACGTAACAAATAATTAAAGGGATTGTCCAGAAAAAAAAACTACTCATAGCCGATACTGCCATGGCCCGGGTTGCTGGTACTAATGTTGGACCTGCAAGTGGGTTTGGTGTTTTGGAAGCTACTTGTCACGGTGGCCAGGAGTGGTAACACCCACCCCCGGACACACGCCAACCAGACCTTGGTTAGGACTAAGGTGAGGTGCAGAGAGTAAGTGCAGGTGTGATGGTAGAGATGACACACGGTAGAGAGTCCCACTTTAAAGAGAACCTATCATCTAAATTTCACTGTCCCTAATATTAAAGTATATCTTTCCCTAAGTCTATCTATGAAGATACAGACTGCCTTTGCAGTCTGTATCTTATGCCTTACCTACTCTTTCATTTCTGTGTAAGCAAGGCCGAGGGCCGCCATCTTGATGACGTCATTTGCGTTCTACCGTTGGAACGCAAGTTGCGTCATCAAGATGGCGGCGCCCAGCCTTGCTTGCACAGAAACAGAGGATTAGGTAAAGTAGAAGATACAGACTGTAAAGGCAGTCTGTATCTTCATGAAGTCTATTTATGAAGATACAGACTGTCTTTACAATCTGTATCTTCTACTTTACCTAATCCTCTGTTCTGTGCAGCAAGGCCAGCGCCGCCATCTTGATGACAAGCACACAAACAGGGGTAATGCACAGCCAAATCAAGGGTGCTGATTATGTAGCATACAAAACAACAGTACTATCACATAAGAAAAGGGGCAGATGTATGCTATAACACACTATAAGCACACCACTTTCAGTCAAATAGAATATAATCTTTATTACCAGTATCAGCACAAAACAAAACCACCCTACACAAACCCTACATTAAAAACATTTAAAAACACATACAATACTGTGGGGATCCACTCAAAATAAATGGGATCCCTAAGACACCACCCAGCTCAATAAAGTTAAAGCCACGCTCTACCAGTAGATGATTGCTGTCAAATACAGCCAAACCAAAATATAAATAACAAAGTGCAAAGTGCAACAGTGCAAAGATGTCAAATGTAATACAGATATGCATATAAGACTAAAGTGTACACAGGGAAACAAGTCACCAGGTAGAGCGTGGTTTTGCTGAGTGGGTCCAAGAAACACCCTACGCGTTACGTCCCGTGACCCCTGACGAAGTTCCGGTCACGGGACGTAACGCGTAGGGTGTTTCTTGGACCCACTCAGCAAAACCACGCTCTACCTGGTGACTTGTTTCCCTGTGTACACTTAAGTCTTATATGCATATCTGTATTACATTTGACATCTTTGCACTGTTGCACTTTGCACTTTGTTATTTATATTTTGGTTTGGCTGTATTTGACAGCAATCATCTACTGGTAGAGCGTGGCTTTAACTTTATTGAGCTGGGTGGTGTCTTAGGGATCCCATTTATTTTGAGTGGATCCCCACAGTATTGTATGTGTTTTTAAATGTTTTTAATGTAGGGTTTGTGTAGGGTGGTTTTGTTTTGTGTTGATACTGGTAATAAAGATTATATTATTCTATTTGACTAAAAGTGGTGTGCTTATAGTGTGTTATAGCATACATCTGCCCCTTTTCTTATGTGATAGCCATCTTGATGACGTAAGTTGCGTTCCAGCGGTACTCTGCACCGGCACAGAGTAGTAGGTAAGGCATAAGATACAGACTGCAAAGGCAGTCTGTATCTTCATAAATAGACTTCATGAAGATACAGACTGCCTTTACAGTCTTATACTTTACCTAATCCGCTTGTTTGGTGTAACTAGGCCAGGGGGGGGGGCGCCATCTTGAAGAAGTAACTTGCGTTCCAGCGGTGGAACGCAAGTGACGTCATCAAGATGGCAGGCCCCCCCCCGGCCTTGCTGCCGCTCTGCATGACAGGAGTATCCTGTCTCGCGCCGGCTCTTTTCAAAAGAGCCGGCGCGAGGCAGGAAAGTAAAACGGGAATATTTAAGAAAAGCAGCTGTAAAATTAATTAATTATATTTACAAATATTGTTAAAATCAGGATTTACATCTAATTAGGGAATAAAAAAAATAAATAATTTTCGCCCGTGATTGGTTCTCTTTAACCCTTTGATGACCAGGCCCAAAATTACCCAGTGGACCGAGCAAATTTTGATCTTACTGTTTCCGTTTTTCCCTCCTCCCCTTCTAAGAGCTCTAGCAGTTTCAGTTTTTTTATCTACAGGGCCATGTAAGGGCTTATTTGTTACAGGAATAGTTGTACTGTGTAATGGCGTCTTTCATTTTACCATAACATGTATGATGGAATTCCAAATATATTATTTATGAAGATATAAATTGATGAAATCGCAAAAAAGAATGCAATATGGTAACGTTTGGGGGGTTCCTGTGTCTACGTAATGCACTATATGGTAACAGCGACATGATACTATTATTCTATAGGTCAGTCCGAACACAACCATATGCAGGTTACACAGATTCTCTAATGTTATATATTTTTTTAAATGAAATCCTTTTTTTTGGCAATTAATTATAAATAAAATGGGCCTATTGTGACGCTTATAACGGTTTTATTTTTTCACCTACGGGGCTGTATGGGGTGTCATTTTTTCCGCCATGATCTCTAGTTTTTATTAATACCATATTTGTGAAGATCGGACGTTTTGATCACTTTTTATAAATTTTTTTTTTATATATAATGTAACAAAATCGGTAATCCGCGCACTTTTTTCCCTCTTTTTATGTACGCCGTTTACCGTTCGCAATGACGCTTGTTATATTTTAATAGATCGGACAATTACGCACGCTACGGTATATTATATATTTATTTGTTTATTTATTTTTATATGTTTTATTTATATAATGGGAAAGGGGGGTGATTTCAACTTTTATTGGGGGAGGGGTTTTGGGGTAGTGTATTGGTGTTTTTAACTTTTTTTTTTTACACATTTGAAGTCCCTTTGGGGGACTTTTACATACATTAGTTTGATTTCTACACTGATGAATGCTATGCCATAGGCATAGCATTGATCAGTGTTATCGGCGATCTGCTCATTGAGCCTGCCTGTGCAGGCTTAGTGCAGCAGATCGCCAATCGGACCGCACGGAGGCAGGTGAGAGACCTCCGGCAGTCCGTTTTACCAATCGGGACCCCCGCAGTCACACTGCGGGGGTCCCGATCGGTAAGTGACAGGAGTTAATGACACGCGGCAGCGCGATCGCTGCAGCGTGTCATTACCGGTGAGATCCCGGCTGCTGGTTGCAGCCGGCCCCCACCTGCTATGAAGCGCGCTCCGCTCCGGAGCACGCTTCATAGCCGGAGAAACACCCAGGGCGTACAGTTACGCCCTAGGTCGTCTGGGGACAGACTTCCATGGCGTAACTATACGCCCTGGGTCGTCTAGGGGTTAAGCAACTTGTAAACTTTACTTGAAAAAGGTATCTTGGTGCAAACAGTTACAAACAGTGCTCAGGTACTTAGTGCAAAAAAATTCACTACAGTAGTCCAACAGGTAGATAGATAAGTTGATAGAAGAAACTGTATCTTCAACAGAAGCGTTTGAAGAATCCTCATATTTACATATGGATGAGTCTCGTTATCTCACCTTCTGCCCCACAGTGTCGGGTTTCCATCCTACTGGGGTAGTATGAGTCCCAGGTCTCTGCTCTGGATGTAGCTTGCTTGTAGTTTCCTTCCTACAAAGCTGAGTGTCTGTCAGTAGAGAGCGGCCTAACTTACACTGTGCTCTACTGCAGGTCCAGTCTTCATCTTGTCCGATCCGTTTCTAAGGTGGTCGACTGTCTTATTCAGTTAGTCTGTCCCCCGGGTCTTTTCTAGCAAACCATAGTAATTGGGAAGCTAGTAGCAGGAACAACTATATACATGTCCTGACTGGCTTGTAGCCAGGCACTAACTAACTGACTTAAGGAAGTGGTTACTAGAGAGAAAAAGAAATGTATGTGTAGCTAGACCTACATGTAAGTGTTATTTGCAGCTGTGCTGTGTGAGAGTGACATCTAGTGGTTGAAGTAAGGAACAGCCGCCAACCTGTCCTAATGTGTGACACTAGAGAGAAACAGTTTTACCAAGGTGTAAGAAGAGAAAAGAAAACACATAGTGGGACACTACAATACTGACTATATACAGACTACCAGAAGTCCTTCCATCATTTGTGCATTGCATATGTCTTATTACACAGGAAGATGTGCGGTCGATGAAGGAAATTTATTTCTCACACTAAAATAGTTCAATCAGAAGAATGGACGAGCATTTACATCACCTCTTTATGGCTGCTAGTCACCCTATATAATAAGGCCATAAGTGTGATTGTGTCTCTTGGTACACATATAAGAAACTTTACTCTTTGTACTCTTCCAAGTGTTTTGAGAAGGTGTTCAGTAACTACTATAACCGGGAATTACGTGACCTCCTGTAAACTACTTATTGACTGTAGCAGTATGCAGTATATTAGTGTGCAATATAAACTATGTGAATCCATTGTAAGCCTGACTGTAGTGTAATCCTCTTTATTAGTCACACCATGCGGAGTAGAGAGTAGCATTTCAGCGGCAAGCAAATATTTAGATTACAGAAGACGTCCTTCCATAGATTCTCAGCAATGTCGGATATTAGTGATCCCTGAATAGGCAAATAGTGTAAGGGCTGCAGTGAAGTATGTAAGCACTGAATAAATATATATAGAGACGGAGCTGAAAGGCGTCATGATTCACTGGTCACTCACGGGATATGGGAAGTGGGACTGAATGAGTAGTACAGGGCAGGTGGTGAGAAAATGGAGCGATTCACAAGTGTGGAAGCTTCTACCTGCAACATTATTGTAATTATTGTGTTTAATATTGCACCACCCGACTCCTCATCATCTATTCTACGTCATCTGTCTAGGGATAGAAGGATTTGGCATGCTGAATTTCAACACTTCCCTGTTTTTTCCTGCTAGAGGGGTCTGAATGTGCAATACTACCCTCTCCCCATTGAAAACATATGTAAGTTGAGGTTTTTGTGCCGCCACTTAGTGATTTGCCATACTATGAATTGATTTGCCTCTGGAAGTAGTGCTCCTAATGGAGAAAAGCTCAGCATCCAAAGCCTTGACTTCTAAATAGGTGATTTGAAGTTTACCTGTCCTTTAAATTTTTTATTTTTTTGCAGCAATCAATAGTACAGGCGATTATAATAAACTTTGTAATTGTGTTTATTAGCAGAAAAATGCATTTTTATAATGAAAAGCAGTTTGAAGCTCTCCCCCTGTCTTCATTGTTCTCTATGGAGAGGGGAGGGGTGAAGGGAGATGAGGCACCAAAACAGGACAACAAAGAGTTAATTTACAGCTACATCACTGGGCTATCTCCTCAGCACTGATCTCTCTGACCTCTGAATAGAGGCTTTGACAAAGATCCTGCTGTGTAATCCTTTGTTTTCTGCTCTCTGCTGGCGACTAATCTCCCTCCTCCCCCTCCCCTCTCCATAGAACAGAAAGGAGCACATCTGATGCAAAAAGACATAATTTCCTGATAATGAGCAGTGAATGTGTGAGATGAAACAACCAGAGATGTAACTGTATATAATAATATGTATGACATATGGTTTAACTGACATTCTGTATTTGGCCACAAGATGTCGCTGTTTTGCAGCACACAGCCTGTGTTGTTAAGGCTGTGCTGTTGCCAAGGGAGACAAACCTGGCAGTTGGAAGATGTTACCTGAGAGAAGCAGGAGCAGATGAGGGAAGTCTGAGCAGCCATTTTGATGAGACAGCTGGCTATAGCTGATGCCGTCCATATGAAGTATCCTTCTTCCAGGACCCCATAACTGCTGTGGAAAGCAGCTATACTGGTCTGTGACTGGGGCCCGTCGAGAGATTTGCTGAGACAGTATAGGAGCTGTGTAAAATCCAGTTGTGGAGAGAGACGACTGCCATCTTTGTTGCAGGACTTTGGCAAAAGCGACCCCCTCATTAACCCCTTCATGTCAGCCATCTGTATATATACGTTCCTATTGCACATGCCCCGTGCAGTAGGAATGTAAATATACGTTCCTGACTTGAGGGGGCTTTGTGATGAGAACGGGATCGCTGCAGGGACAGCGATCCCGCTCTCATCTGTGTACAGCACCGGAGATAATGAGGATCAGCTGCGATTCCGCAGCTGACCCCCATTAACCCCTTAGTGACCGCCGAAACGGCGGTCACTAATGGGCCGGTGCCGATGCTATATTTGATCTCCCCCCACCGTGAATCCACGGTGGGGGGAGATGAAATAAGTAAAAATCAGACCCCAGATCAGCCCCTAGTGCCCCAGTCACTAACCCCCCCTCCTGCGGCGGCCATCGGATCCAAGATGGCCGCCGCGATCACTGTGAACAGACTAATGTCTGTTCACAGTGATCAAAAAAGAAAAATGAATGAAAGCCCCATGCTCTCCGCCACCGGAGGTAGCGGAGAGCATGGGGCAGTCATCGGGACCCCCCCTGTGTGGTCCCGGTACAAGCGATCAGCGGTATATACTATATACCGCTGATCGCTTGTGCCATGTGCCGCCGGCAATTTTTATCCCCTGTCACCATGAATGATTGGTGACAGGGGATAAAAAGTGATGTCCCCCCCCCCTGTCACCCCCGTCCCCCAGTCACCCCCCCCCCCCTTCCCCATATACTCACCTGCTCCTGGAGCTCCTTCCTCTTCCGTGTCCTGGCTGGTTATGAAGTGCGCATGCGCTCCACAACCAGCCAAGCTCTGAAAATTTTAAGTGACAGAGACCAATTTGGTCTCTGTCACTGAACTATGATTACTGTGATAGAAAATATCACAGTAATCATAGTAATACAGTAAAAATGAATGTATAAAGTACAAAAAGTGACAAACATACAAAAAAATAAAACACACACTTTTTATTATAGTAATAATTGCAGTTTACTCCCAAATTACCCCTAACCCCCCCCCAGATTACCCGTAACCACCGCAGGTTGCCTGTAACCACCGCACGTTGCCCGTAACCACCGCACGTTGCCCGTAACCACCCCAGGTTGTCCGTAATCACGTCAGATTGCAGGTAACCCCCCAGATTACCCGTAACCACCGCACGTTGCCCATAACCACCGCACGTTGCCCATAACCACCGCAAGTTGCCCGTAACCACCGCACGTTGCCAGTGACCCCCTCCAGATTGTCCGTAATCACCCCAGATTGCCTGTAACCACCCCAAATTACATGTAACCACCCCAGATTAGCTATAAGCACTTCACTCTATCCGTAACAATTCTAGATTGTCTGTAACCCCTCCAGGTTGCCCGTAACCACCGCAGGTTGGGCATAACCACCCCAGATTGCCCGTAATCATGCCAGATTACATGTAACCCCCCAGATTGCACGCAACCACCCCAGGTTGCCTCTGACCACCGCACATCGCCTCCGACCACCGCATGTCGCCTCTGACCACCGCACGTCGCCTATGACCACCGCACGTCGCCTATGACCACCGCACGTCGCCTATGACCACCGCACGTCGCCTATGACCACCGCACGTCGCCTCTGACCACCGCACGTCGCCTATGACCACCGCACCTTGCATCTGACCACCGCACCTTGCCTCTGAACACTGCACCTTGCCTCTAACCACCCCAAATTGCCAGTGACCCCCTCCAGATTGCCCGTAACCACGCCAGATTACAGGTACCCACTTCAGATTACCTATTAGCACTTCAGTTTATCCGTAACCACAGCAGGTTGCCTGTAACCACCCCAGATTGTCCGTAACCACCCCAGATTGTCCGTAACCACCCCAGATTGTCCGTAACCACCCCACGTTGCCCGTAACCACCCCACGTTGCCCGTAACCACAGCAGGTTGCCTGTAACCACCCTAGATTGTCTGTAACCACAGCAGGTTGCCCGTAACCACCCCAGATTGCCCGTAACCACCCCACGTTGCCCGTAACCACAGCAGGTTGCCTGTAACCACCCTAGATTGTCTGTAACCACAGCAGGTTGCCCGTAACCACCCCAGGTTGCCCGTAACCACCCCAGATTGCCCGTAACCACCCCAGATTGCCCGTAACCACCCCAGATTGTCCGCAACCACCCCAGATTGTCCGTAACCACAGCAGGTTGCCTGTAACCATACCAGATTGTCTGTAACCACAGCAGGTTGTCCGTATTCACCCCACGTTGCCCATAACCACCCCAGGTTGCCTCTAACCACCCCAGGTTGCCTCTAACCACACCAGGTTGCCTGTAACCACAGCAGGTTGCCTGTAACCACCCCAGGTTGCCGTAACCACAGCAGGTTGCCTGTGACCACCCCATGTTGACCGTATCCACCCCAGATTATCCGTAACCACCCCAGATTACCCGTAACCACCCCAGACTGCCCGTAACCACCTCAGACTGCCCGTAACCACCTCTAGATTACCCGGAACCACCCCAGACTGTCCGTAACCACCCCACATTACCTGTAATCTAATTTTTTTTATTGTATTTTAGTAACTGCGCTATTCTAATAACTGTTACTAGCTGCGATTTTGCTCCAGCAAATTGGCGCTCCTTCCCTTCTGAGCCCTGCTGTGTGCCCATACAGTGGTTTATGCCCACATATGGGGTACCGTTGTACTCAGGAGAACCTGCGTTACAGATTTTGGGGTACATTTTTTCTCCTGTTCCTTGTGAAATTTAGAAATTTCAAACTAAACCAACATATTATTGGAAAAATTCAAGTTTTTCATTTTTACTGGCCAATTTTGAATACTTTCCTCTAATACCTGTGGGGCCAAAATGCTCATCCTACCCCAAGATGAATTCTTTGAGGGGTGTACTTTCCGAAATGGGGTGACTTTTGGGGGGATTCTATTCTGTAGACATTACAGGGGCGCTGCAAATGCACCTGGTGCTCAGAAACTTCTTCAGAAAAATCTGCAGAGAAAATGCTAATTGGCGCTCCTTCCCTTCTGAGCCCGGCTGTGTGCCCATACAGTGGTTTATGCCCACATATGGGGTACCGTTCTACTCAGGAGACCCTGCGTTACAGATTTTGGGGTGAATTTTCTCTCCTGTTCCTCGTGAAATTGAGAAATTTCAAACTAAAGGAACATATTATTGGAAACATTCGAGTTTTTCATTTTTACTGTCTACTTTTGAATACTTTCCTCTAATACCTGTGGGGTCAAAATGCTCACCACACACCAAGATGAATTCTTTGAGGGGTGCACTTTCCAAAATGGGGTGACTTATGCCGAGATTTTACTCCGCTGTCACTACAGGGGCACTGCAAACCCACCTGGCGCTCAGAAACTTCTTCAGCAAAATCTGCATTGAAAAAGCTAATTGGCGCTCCTTCCCTTCTGAGCCCCGCTGTGTGCCCATGCAGTGGTTTATGCTCACATATGAGGTACCGTTGTACTCATGAGAACCTGCGTTACAAATTTTGGGGTACTTTTTTTCTCTTGTTCCTCGTGAAATTGAAAAATTTCAAACTAAAGGAACATATTTTTGGAAAAAATTTGAGTTTTTCATTTTTACTGTCTAATTTTGAATACTTTCCTCTAACACCTGTGGGGTCAAATTGCTCATCCTACCCCAAGATGAATTCTTTGAGGGGTGTACTTTCCAAAATGGGGTGACTTATGGGTTTTTTTCTCTCTGCTGACACTACAGGGGCACTGCAAATGCACCTGGCGCTCGGAAACTTCTTCAGCAAAATCTGCAGTGGAAAAGCTAATTGGCGCTCCTTCCCTTCTGAGCCCCGCTGTGTGCCCATACAGTGGTTTACGCCCACATATGGGGTACCGTAGTACTCAAGAGAACATGTGTTACAAATTTTGGGGTGCTTTTTCTCTCATGTTCCTTTTGAAAATGAGAAACTTTAATCTAAATGTATATATTATTGGAAAATTTTAATTTTTCATTTTTTTACGGCCTGATGGTTAATACTTTCCTCCAGCCCCTGTAGGGTTAAAATGCTCATTATACCCCTAGATTAATTCTTTAAGGCGTCTAGTTTCCAAAATGGGGTCACTTATGGGGGTTTCCAGTATACAAACCTCCTAAATCAACTTAAAATAAGAACTGGTGCCTAAAAAAATCAGTTTTGGAAACTTTCACGAAAATGTGGTAATTTGCTGATACATTTCTAACCCCCGTAACACCCTAAAAAAGTAAAATATGTTTATGAAATGAAGCCAGAATAAAGAGGACATATTGGTAATGTGACTTAGTAACTAATTTATGTAATACAACTTTCTTTTTTTAGAAGCAGAGAATTTCAAAGTTCATAAAATGCTAATTTTTTCAATTTTTCATGATATTTTGATGTTTTTCACAAAAAACACACAAAGTAGTGACCAAATTTTGCCACTAATATAAAGTGCCATATGTGACGAAAAAACAATCTCAGAATCGCTAGCATACGTCAAAGCATCACTGAGCTATAAGCGCATAAAGTGAGACAGGTCAGATTTTGAAAAATGAGCCTGGTCTTTTAGGTGCAAATAGGCTTGGTCTTGAAGGGGTTAAGTAACTGCAAACAGCCATCTATCTAAAAGAGACTCGGGTCAGTAGAGTGCATGCTAAACATTCTGGGACAGATATTGGGCCTGTAGATAGTTTAGTCAGGGCTATTGTCTGTGACAGGCCACATTATATTGTGAAAGAGACATCCCAGCATACTTGGCCATTTGTATTTTTATATTGTTATTTGTGGTTTAATAACACTGTAAATAGTTAATAAGACTGTGAGCTGCTTTGCTACACCGCAAATGCCCATGAGACACACCCATATAAGTTTGCCCGTGAATATTTAGGGGTTTAATAGGTATATGACAGCCGGCCTATCCGAACCCGCTGGTAGGTAAATTTAGTATGTTTGTATTTATACAACATATTTCCGGGGGCATGTTGTGTAGCACAGGGGTCTCTGCTTAGGCTTGTTGTATATAATTTTGGGATATTTGAGGTACAGTTTTGTTTAACGTGGTGTTGGAGTCATTTCCTAATTCGTAACTTTGCTGTATCCTGGGGAGCCCACCCCGGTACACGGCTTACAACTAATGGAAAAGAGAAGAGGAGGGGGGACCTGGGAAAAGTCTTTTTGAATGCAAATAATGGCATATTTGCCTAATAAACCCAATTACAAAGTTTTTTTTTTTAAATCGCCTGTACTATTGATTTCTGAAAAAAAAACAAAAAACACTACAGTGACACTTTAATAATAGATAAAATTGGATGCATGTAGTAGAACCCCATAGAAGGCTATACTATATTACGATTCTGTACAGCTCAGAGGTGTTACAGAGCTGTGGAATAGACAGTGAATGGGACATAATCCTTAATTGCAAACCCTCCCTGATGGTCCATGATCCTTCTGTATCTTACAGCAGTGCAGGCAAGAGATCAGTGTTGGGGAAAAAGTGACACGTCAGGTTTGTTAGCTGCTTACATATCACTTCCTGGCAGTAGACCGAGAATCTGCTACAAGAAAGCAATGTTTACGATCCTTTATTTATTTATGTGGGTACTCTGACTGTCACTGAACGCCGTGAACCAGTCTAAAAAGTGCAGGGCAGTATCCTGATACACAAGAGGAACTAGCCTTGATAGAACAAAGCTACTATGGAAGGTCTACGTATCCTATCTCTCAGTGCAGGTAACTGGGACACCCCCGGAAACTTAGCTTCACCCAGATAACCACGGCCAGGCCTTGTATCACCCTATTAGGACAGTTCACTTGACAATGTAGGGCACAAGGGGGTCAGAAGTCTATACACAGGTACAAGTAAACTTCTCACTCTACAAATATTCTCTAAAGTTCCGGCAGAGTACATTGCTACATTGGGTTGGGACTCCCTCGACAAACCCTTCTCCTCTACTCTAAACTTTCCAAGCACCGCTACAACTACCTCTTTCTGCTCTACGTTTTCAAGCACATGCTCAAGCACAAACGAGGTAAGCTCTAAAGTCTATGTGAAGAGGTCATCTATTCTACCAAAGTGTGTCGTAGCGTCACAGCCTGACACCTTTGCTGAGCTGACACAACCACCTGTATAAACATCATCTGATGGATCACAACACATGTAGAGGCCAATAACAGGTGCATACGCCCATAGCCACATACCTTTCCACTATGGCTTCCATTGAAATATTTGGACGGTAAGGTCATTAGGTTATTACAGTAAATTAGGTATTCAGCAGGTGAAATGAACCTTATTTCCATCATTTTCTGCAAGTTGCAAATATGTTTTGGTTCCATATACAGATTATAGGGCATAGGGTTTTCTATGCTCTTCAGAGCTGATCCGATTTTCATGCTATTCATGCACGAAAATGAAAATCACGACAAATTCATCCGTCTATGAAGTGTACGTCTTAGCAATGACATAATACATTTCTTAGAAAGCATCATTTATCTGAGCTGTCAGGGTGTTATCTCCTTTGACAAGTGCAGACTAGAACAGAGATAGAAAACAAAAAAATAAATCATGTTGCAACTAATCTTCCAGTGTATCCAGCATCTACACCTTGGCTAGGCCTAGTATATATCTATCTATAGATTATGGGACCTTGGAATTTGTAACCTGAAACATGCTTTATAAATCTGCAGGGATGACTTCCACCAGGGTTGTCTCCATCATGACTGACAGCTGCATTCATGGAGGCAAGCCGCTGAGATTGTAAAACCATAGGAATTGATGAAGAGGCTAACTGGGGCCTCCAGCAAGACATGTATATAACTTCACAGGCA
The DNA here is from genome assembly GCF_027789765.1 of Dendropsophus ebraccatus. Taxonomy (NCBI): domain Eukaryota; kingdom Metazoa; phylum Chordata; class Amphibia; order Anura; family Hylidae; genus Dendropsophus; species Dendropsophus ebraccatus. The sequence continues at coordinate 39,876,725 of NC_091458.1, read as the reverse complement.
GAGCTAGCTGTGATGTCATGTCTGCAGCCGGTACAGAATATAATTTATTTCTTCTAATGTAAATTTATGAGGGAATAGTCCAGCAGCTGCAAGGAAAGCATTGGTAACTTAAAGGGGTACTCGAGCGGGGGGGGGGGGGGGGGGGCACTTTTTCATCGCGGCGCTCCGGTGCCCGGTTCCCGTCCGCTTCCTGGTGTCTGACGCGGGCCCGAGATGTGACGTCTCAGGTCCGCTCAGCCATTCTGTGAAGAAGGCGGGATCCGTTTCAAGTCTGCTCAGATCCCGACTCCCGACGTTTCCCCCAGCCACCTCCTCCCCAGTCCCAGCAAAAAAGTGCCCCCCTGCTGGAGTACCTCTTTAAGGGAGAATTCCAGCAAAAATGAAAAACCCAGTTCTTATCCATCCTTGTGTCCATCTTGGAAGTGGAGACAGGATCGTTCACCTAGGAGAACTTTAGGGGAGCGTTGGAAACTATCAGCAGATTAGACAAATTTAACCTGCTAATGATAGCCCCTTATTGCGCAAAGGGCGCTGAGGATGAAGGTTTGTCTCCAGGGGCGTAGCTTATGTCCCTTGGGCCTTGGTGCAAGAGTTTAACTTGGGACCCCCCTTCCTCGTCCAAGCGATGCGATAGATAGATAGATAGATATCCAGCAATATAGGCAGCACTCCGTGCAATGGAATAAAGTGCCTGCAGACAGGTCCCGGACTTCAGAACCAAAAATGGCCAATATAGAAAATACTCTGCAGCACTCCGGTGTGATCCAAAAAAGTAGTGTGAGTTTATTACATCAAGTGTCGATTCACAGCAAACAAAAAAATACACGACGTTTCGGCGTACCATACGCCATTTGAAAATGGCGTATGGTACGCCGAAACGTCGTGTATTTTTTTGTTTGCTGTGAATCGACACTTGATGTAATAAACTCACGCTACTTTTTTGAATCACACCGGAGTGCTGCGGAGTATTTTCTATATTAGATAGATAGATAGATAAAAGATTATTTAGGAGTATATAGGAAATATTATCACCATACATATTATCATCAAACTATTACTGACCAAATCCTGTATACTGAGACCAATATTGCCAATAATACCAGTATACAAAGGGGAAATATTACCGCCGCACCACAAACACTACCATCAACACCATATTATTACTGAACAAATACAGTTTACCAAATCCAATAAAACACAGTGCCAGATTACATGTATCAAATATTACCACCACATGCTAACACCACCACATACTGACTAACACCACCGCTGCTACTGAATAATCCACTGTACACAGATCACTATCACCTCATCCAGTCATATAGAGGCAGACCCAGCTCTACACAGGTTCTGTACACCATATACATTACAGAGCAGTTATATCCAGTGACTTACAGGGGACGTCTTCTCTGATCAGAGTTCTTCCCTTTTCATTTTCTTCTTCTGCCCTGCGCTATTATGAGAACTTTTCCGAGCCACGAATCCACAGAATCTGCCAGACAAATATATTAGGGTCCTTACTCTGGTACCATCCTCATCTCTCTTCAGGCTATGTTCACACTACGTATATGTCCGGCCGCATATTTTTCGCGGCTGGACATATACGTGTAAAACTCCGGCCGGAATTTACGCAAGTTGCGGCCGGCTACATACCGAACTTACGCCCGTAAGCTATGTACGCTTCCCGAGCGGCGTACGTAGCGATCTGACAGCGGTCTTTTACTTGGATATCTTCGCCTAGCCCCGGACACCCCACAGAACCTTTTGGATCGGCACAAAAAGGTGTAAAAATGAAGAAATCACCACTACGTACGGGACCGCATGTAACGCTACGGGCGTAAGTTACAGCATTTCCGTCCCGAAACAATGGTCTGGTTCATTTTTTACGGCGCTGCATACGTTCCTGGCGTAAGTTCGTACGTAGTGTGAACTGTGCGGCCGTAGATCGTATACTTTCCATTGTATGCAAACTACGTAAATCTCCAGCCGCTTATTCACGGAGCGTGCTACGGCTGGAAAGTTACATGGTGTGAACATAGCCTCAAACTGCACATCTGTATTGGCCCCTTTACACCCTTGTTTAGTGGGTAGCCATGACACTATATGATCCCCTTATAGTATATGCCACCCCTGTGTAGATGGCCCCTTGCTCAGTCTTCCATATAGATTGCCCCAAGTGCATCTCCTTGACAGCCCCTCTCTGTGTAGTCCCCCTATAGTAGATGGCCCCCCATGTAGTCCCCATTATAAATGTTCCTCTTTTTGTATCCCCTATAGTATACAGCCCCCCTCTCTCTAGTCCCCCTTATAGATGGCTCCCTCTGTGTAGTCCCCCTTACAGATGCTCTGTGTTGTCACCCTTTTAGATGTCCCCGTGTTGTCCCCCTTATAGATGCCCCTATGTTGCCACCTCTTATAGATACCCCCTTATGTTGCCCCTCCTTCCCTTATTGATGCACCCCTGTGTTGTCCCCCTTATAGATGGCCCCCCTGTGTTGTCCCCTTATAGATGCCCCCCTTATGTTGCCTTCCCTTATAGATGGCCAACTTATATTGCCCCCACTCCCTTTATAGATGGCCCCCCACGTTGTCCCCTTATACATGCCCCCCTTATGTTGCCCCCATATAGATACCCTCCCCCTTATGGATGGCCCCTCTGTGTTGTCCCCCTTATAGATAGCTCCTCTGTGTTGCCCCATATAGATGCCACCCCTTATAGATGGCCCCTCTGTGTTGTCCCCCTTATGTTGTGCCCCATATAGATGCACCCCCTTATACTGTAGATGGCCCATCTGTGTTGTCCCATCTTATATTGCCCCCCCTTGTAGATGCCCCCTCCCTCGTGTTGTCCCCCACATGTTGCCCCTGTATTTTCCCCCTCTGTGTTTCCCTCTCCTTGTTGTCCCCATATCCACCCCCCCTTTTATGTTGCTCCCCCTCGCCTTGTAGATGGCCCCCGTGTTGTCCTTTTATATATGCCCTTTTCTTGTCCCCCACAAAGCCAATAAAAACAAAAAAACAAAGAAAGAAAAAAAATAACACACAACTCACCTAACACCTTGCTCCACCGTCGCAGCTCCTATCTCATCTCTTCTTCTGTGGTTTTGGAGAGGCCCCCAGATGATCCTGGCTCCCTGGAGGTGTCCCCGGGATTCCCAGGCAGCACACGAACCACAACCGGAAGTAACAGCCCCGGCGAGCACAGCTCCCTGGTGTGTGTGCTGCCCGGGAATACCGGGGACACCCCTAGGGAGCCAGGATCAGCCGGGGCACGTCCAACACTGACTCCTGTGACTGCAAGCAGAACACTCAGCAGATCAATCAATGGCGCGGCGACAGTGGGCGTGCGGGTGCAGGGGATAGGTTGCAGGGGAGTGCAGTGGCAAGGAGGGAGGCCGCGGGCCCCCATCACTGGCAAGCCGGGTCACAGCAGCAACTGCTGCGACCGCCGTAGCTACGCCACTGTTTGTCTCTTACCTTCATCCTCAGCGCCATTCCTGTTCAGTTTTAATGTAATCCTGTTTCTGGTAGGGCTGTCTCTTCTAATGATTATCAGTGGAGTAGACCAGCTGGGGGTGGTCCGGATCGGTTCCCTGGAGTCAGGAAAGTGCGCCAAACAGATTAACCAGACACAGGATTACATTAAAACTGCAAGGAAGCGGTGCTGAGGAAGAAGATAAGACACATACCTTCCTCCTCTGTGCCCCATGCGCAATAGGGGGCTATCAGCAGGTTAGATTTCTCTAACCTGCTGTTAGTTCCCTTTAACTTTCCGAGCTCCACCAGTGTTCTTCTGTGTCATCTTTGGGTCGCGGCTGAAGGTCATCTGTGGTCATCTGTGTCATCTTCGGGTCGCGGCTGAAGGTCATCCTCAACACAATAAGGAGCTATCAGCAGCCCATAGTTTACCTTTAAGAATAGCCTGTTTGTTATGTTCTCCCCAATTTTTTTTCTGATCTCCCTGAGCTCAGTGATTGCTGTGTTTTGTTGGTCTACTATTCCCCATTAACCGGAATCCTGCTCCACACTGACAAGGGGCAAATACCCTGAAACAGCTGTCTGTGGATGGATGCCTGGTTTTGGGTTTTCCTTGTCATGTCGCAATACTTGCAATTGATTTAGACTTTGACGCTAAAGGGGCCACCCTGGTATTTCCTTATTTGTGTCCTAATACTTGCAACTGAGTGAGACTTAGGGAGCTACGTATCAGGGTGGTTTGGTGATCTCCCCACTGGGAGGTACCCATTGGCCACAGAATTCCTTCCCTGGTTGGATATCTGGCTATTTCCATGTTTTGGGACTTGTAACTGAGGCTCCACGGACCCTGTTTTTGCATATTCAAATTTTTTAGGGCACAATGTATCAGTGCAGACTCTTAAATGAGTACTCCATTGGATTTTTTTGCTGATTTTTTTTTAGCTCAGTGATTGTTGTGGTTTGCTCTCCCCAAGGGCAGCAACATATTAAAACTTTAATTTTAGCAGAATAATCTTTTAATATATGTAATAAAAGGCAAATTGTTAATGCGAAGGGTTCTCCTTACTAGGCAAATTCCCAAAGGCAAACCACATTGCTTTGTCACTGCAGCTAGAAACATAGGAGATTTATCAAACATGGTGTAAAGTGAAACTGGCTCAGTTGCCCCTAGCAACCAATCAGATTCCACTTTTCATTCCTCACAGACTCTTTTGAAAATGAAAGGTGGAATCTGATTGGTTGCTAAGGGCAACGCAGCCAGTTTCACTTTACACCATGTTTGATAAATCTCCCCCTCAGTACAGCACCCATTCATATGCATGGTTGCCATAGGTTAAATAAAGTGGAAGGAAGCTACTTCATGCTTTGGCATTGTAGTTTTGAAATTTGGAAGCCATGCTACACTAGGCCAGGCCAGAGGCCCACTTTGATTCCACTCTGCTTAGCAGGTACTCCTGGTCCCATGCTGTCCTCTCCCTCTTTGTCTAGAGAGGCTAAAACTCCTAGTAGAGAGGCTGGACTAGGGTAAGCTCCTTCTCACCCTTTGGAATCATTCTAGTGTGTTTTAACCCTTGCATGCCTTTCAGTTTTGTGTCATAAATAAATAAAGTTCATAGTTACAGCTGCATACTGGACATTACAAAACCGACATAAAACAGTACAAGCAGTCCATAGTGAAAAAGGCACATAAATAAATTACTGACATACGACACTCAACCACAGGACCCCCAGGGATCTAGTGGGACACTTCACAAAGATACATTTTTTTTATGATGTGGCCTGTTACCTCCCTGTTGCAATTTCTATTAACTTACATATTTTGGTGTATATGTTCACACAACGTATGTTTAGCATAACTTACGGGCGTTGTTGCAATTTGTGATTTATGCTAAACATATGTTGTGTTGGAATGAATGGAATCCCGGCCGGAGCGTATACACATAATATATGCTCCAGCTGGGATTCCATCCGGCCACACGAAAAACTGCCATGTCAGTTTTGTGCGGTCAATTTTCATTAAACAGGGCGCACAGAACAAGTCAGTTCACACAATGGAGCGTGCAGCTCCACAGAAATGAAGATCATCTGGCCGGTACTGACTGATCTTCAGAAACACCGGCCGTTCTGTGACCCGGCCGGGTCACAGATTGGCCGGTATTATATGCCATGTGAACATGGCCTAAGGGCGCGTTAATATGTTCAGATTTGATGTTACAGATTTGAAGTTGCAGATTCAAAGCAAATCATCAGTTTCAAATCTGGGCCATCAAATCCGCTGCAGATCCTGTACATGTGAACGCACCCTAAAGAACAATTTTTAAAATACACAAATAATATAAAGAGGGCACACAGGCTCAGCAAGTGCTGAAAAAACAAAGCACAATACATTGTATTCCAAAGAAATTCATCATCACATTGTTCTGGTGTCATGGAGAAGCCAATGTCTTTCACAATTCAAAAGTATATAAATCAATTTTCTTATAGAGGGAAGAAAACTACTAATAAACCAGAGTCACTTCCAAATTAAAGAGTCCCCCATCTGTAGGCAACTGTTCTTGTGCTCTTGCTCCTCATAAGCACTGAGCAGGATTCTGGATACTGGTTCCCACTGAAGAGATCACTCATCTGTAGAATTATCCTTAGACAATACTAGTATGAGATTTTTCTATTATCTAATTTCCCATTTTTATAACATAATAACATAGTGACACCAAATTCAAATTATTATCCAGCAGTGTTGATCCAGAAGAAAGCAATATAACTTATAGGGTATGTACTAGAGATAAGCGAACCTTGAGCACACTTGGGTTTGTCCAAACTTGAACGCTCTGCATTTGATTACGGTGGCTGAATAAGTTGGATGTAGCCCTAAGGAGTCCTGGAAAACATGGATACAATCATAGGCCATAGGCTGTATCCATTTTTTCCAAGACTCCTTAAGGCTGCATCCAACTTCTTCAGCCAACAGTAATCAAATGAAGAGCGTTCGGATTGGATAAACCTGAGCGTGCTGGAGGTTCACTCATCTCTAGTAATTACTAGTATACTCATATGAAGGGGAAAATCCTTCCTGGCTGACTGATTACCCTGTTATGTGATTTGATGAAATATATTAGGCAACAAATAAACAGTTCCTGAGGTGTTGTTATTATTTATTTATAAAGCGCTCTTAATTCCAGAGCACTATACAAGTGATAGGGGTAACCAACAGGAACAATACAAGATCAAAAACACATTACATGAAGGCAAATGGCAGACTGGCACATGGGGGAAGAGGACCCTGCCCCCGAGGGCTTACAATCTATAAGGCACAGGGAGAGAAACAGGAGGTGGAGGTAAAGTGCAGCCAGTCAAGTGTGATGCAGAATTATTATAGGTTGTAGCCTACTTTGAAGAGATGGGTTTTCAGGTTACTTTTGAAGGTCTTGATGGTGGATGAGAGCCAGATGTGTCGGGGTAGTGAGTTGCAGGGTATGGGGGAGGCTCGGGCAAAGTCTTGGAGGCAGTTGTGTGAGGTGCGAACAAGGGGGGAGTGCAGACGGAGGTCACTGGAGGTTTGAAGGTTGCGTGAGGGACGGTAGCGGGATATCAGGTCAGAGATGTACCGAGGGGACAGGTTGTGGATGGCCTTGTACGTCATGGTCAACAGTTTAAAGTAAATACGTTGGGCAATAGGGAGCAAGTGAAAGGATTCGCAGAGGGGGGAGGCAGAGGCAAAGCGAGGGGAAAAGTGGATTAGTTGGGCAGCAGAGTTAAGGATAGACTGGAGAGGATCAAGGGAGTTAAGGCCCTATTCCATGGAATGATGATCAGCCGATATCGGCCGTTACGGCTGATAATTGTCCTGTGGAATAGGAAGCAACGATTAGCTGATATTGTTCATGGGAGCATCGTGGAAAGAATACACCACTTCCTGCAGGATATATGCAGTAACCTGAGGCTGTTAGTTGTTGGAATTAGTAGTGGGCTAGGTGTTAAGTGTACGACTAGGTACTTGTCACGGTGGCCAGGAGTGGTATGCCCACCTGTGAGTATACTGACACACAACTTTGAGGTATATACAGGTGTAAGTGTATATCTGAGTATACACAGAGTCAAGGTTCTCAACCAGTTGAACAGTTTACTGAGCAAATTGTCAGTGCAATACACAAAATAGTGTTTTGGCAATAAGGGGCAGTAATAAAACAATAGTCCTTCTCCTGATGGACAACACAGAATGCTTAGGCTGGGTAGTTGAGGTACATGGTTGTGTATAAGACAGCTTCTGGGTACTTTGGCTTGACTTAGTTGGATAGGTTAAGGTGTAGTTGGACTTGACTTGTGAGAAGGTTAGGGGGCTACCAATGGTCCTTGTCTTATTACTAAGAAAACTCACTCTCAAAAATAGGATACTGCCTTCTGCCAGAAAAATCAGGGGGGCTTCTAGTATAAGTGTAAAAGTTAAAATAAAAGTGTGGTTGTAAAAAGCCCCTTCCCCTAATAAAAGTCAGAATCACCCCCCTTTTCCCAGGTTATAAATAAAAATAAACAAATAAATAAATAAATAAACATGTTTGCTATCGCCGCGTGCGTAATCGCCCGAACTATTAATTAATCACATTCCTGATCTCGCACGGTAAATGGCGTCAGCGCAAAAAAATTCCAAAGTGCAAAATTGCACATTTGTGGTCGCATCAAGTCCAGAAAAATTGTAATAAAAAGCGATCAAAAAGTCGTATATGCGCAATCAAGGTACCGATAGAAAGAACACATCTTGGCGCAAAAAATGACACCTCACACAGCCCCATAGACCAAAGGATAAAAGCGCTATAAGCCTGGGAATGGAGCGATTTTTAGGAACATGTATTTGTTAACAATGGTTTGAATTTTTTACAGGCCATCAGATGCAATGAAAGTTATACATGTTATATATCGTTGTAATCGTAACGACTTGAGGAACATACATAACAAGTCATTTTTACCCCAGGGCGAATGGCGTAAAAACCCCAAATAAAAGAAATGCTTTTTTTTTTCAATTTCACCACACTTTGAATTTTTTTCTAGTTTTGCAGTGTACTTTATGAAAAGATTCAGCCTTTCATTGCCAAGTACAATTAGTGGTGCAAAAAATAAAGGCTCATGTGGGTTTCTAGGTGAAAAATGCAAGTGCTATGGCCTTTTAAGCACAAGGAGGGAAAAACGAAAACGCAAAAATTTAAATTGGCCGGGTCCTCTAAGAGTTAAATGTTGCCTCTTGCAGCCGGTCCATGGGGCCGGGTGATCCTGGTAGGAAATCAGAGCAGAGTAGCAGGCTGGAGGCACAGCTGTGCCGAAGTTCCGGGACATCCTGGTGATGAACGGCAAGCAGTTTTCACTACTAAACTGATGGGAGTCATAGTAGTGGATAAACAATTCACTTTATTGCATAAATAGCACGTTTCTATGCAATAATGTGAATTGACGAAGAGGCCACACCTCGAAACGCGTTATCTATGCAATAAAGTGAATTGTTTATCCACTATGACTCCCATTAGTTTAGTAGTGAAAACTGCTTGCCGTTCAGCGCCAGGAAGTCCCGGATCTTCGGCGCGGCTGTGCCTCCAGCCTGCTACTCCGCTCTCACCTTTAGGCTTTATCACTGCATAACTCTGTAATAGGAATTTGAGAGAATCAGCTGTAGCATAAAGTTCCTGTCAGGGGACCTGGCCTCCAGGCAGGAACAAAACTTTCTGTATACTTTCTCTATCAGAATACGGACTAGAAGAACCCCACCCAGGAACTAAGTGTGTGATAAGTTGTGGTGATGTGTGGTACCCCGGGTAAGGATTGGATAACAGTGCCAAGACTTAAGTAGAGAAAAACAACCTTCAGTCCACAGTATAGAGACATATACAAAATCCCTGAGGTCAGGTTAAGGAACATGACAAAGAAGTTCAAGGTGTTCTCCAGATCTTAATCTGATTAAATGTTGGATGCGCTAGAATCTGATTTATAGTGGCGACACCTCATAACTTACAGGACTGAAAGGGATATCATTATCTGGGACAGTTATGGCATATCCACAGGATCCGTCAGTTTTCAGCTACCCAACCACCACTGGTGTTCAGAACCAGGCTAAGGGGACAGGGAGCCCTCGATCTGAAGATATATTTGCTCCCAGAGGTGGCATCCATATCTAGGTGACTCTTATATCCTGTTGGTATGCCATTTGCGTTCCAGATGAATATACCCCATTAAAGGATCTACTAATAATGACTGGTACTGACTAATAATGACAGGTACTGCACGGCACTTTTAAAGGTCTTTTGGATTCCAAACCTTGATAGGTCAGAACTGTTTTGGTGTCTTCCTTTATTCATTTATTCTGTTCATTGTTGGGTAAAATCTTTGTTAAATCAGCAGAGAAAATTTATAGAACTGACTTAAACCACTAGGGGGTAGTGATGATACACAGTTATTCATGGTTGGAAGGAATACAAGTTTAGGTATATATTGAGCATACAGTAAAATAATTTAGTTAATCAAATATGTAGGACTATGTAGGCTGCATCTTACTCTACATTCAGAGGCATAAGCAGAAGTGAAGAGCTAAAACGAGAGTGCAGACAGGGTGAGTTTTAAAGGGGAAATCAATATCGGGCTGGTCCAAAATGCTGGTGTGATGGGCAGAACTAGGTAGGAAATCACATTTATGACTGGTAATATTCTTGTGATTGTGTGCAGAATATGTAAATAAATAAATTTTATATATATATATATATATAACTAAGAATGTATATATATATATATATATATATATATATATATATATATATATAAAACTAAGAATGTATATATATATATATATATATATATATATATATATGTATAGTGGTGCCTTGTATTACGAGCATAAATCGTTCCAGGACTGTGCTTGTAATCCAAATCCACTCTTAAACCAAAGCAAATTTTCCCATAATAAATATTTAAAATGCAGACAATTGGTTCCACACCCCAAAAATAATGATTTATTATTCTGAATAACATGTAAAACAAATGAAACAAACATTTAGTAACTGCTGAAAATGTGATATTATAAGTTGCTGTACAGTAATGGAGAGGATGGGAAACACAAGGGCGGACAGAGACTGCAGGGAGTATAAAGGAATGAGCAGCACATATGTGGCTGCATGTATGCAGCACTCTCTGTCAAGGGAGAGAGGGGTTACAGATTTAGGCTGGGTTCACACTATGTATATTTGAGGCTGTATTTGTGAGGCTGTATAGCAACCAAAACCAGGAGTGGATTGAAAACACAGAAAGGCTCTGTTCACATAATGTTGTAATTGAGTGGATGGCCGTCATTTAATGGCAAATATTTGCTGTTATTTTAAAACAACGGCTGTGGTATTGAAATAATGGCCGTTATTTACTGTTATATGGCGGCCATCCACTCAATTTCAACATTGTGTGAACAGATCCTTTCTGTGTTTTCAATCCACTCCTGGTTTTGGTTGCTATGAGGACCTGACATGAGGACCAAATACTGCCTGAAATATACATAGTGTGAACCCAGCCATAAGGAGATTACCTCCACAGTCCTGTCCCCTGATGTAAGCCCCAGCCTTAAGTGGATCTGCTATGATTTGGAAGGTTAGGGAGACTTCCTGGGTCAGAGTACAGTGTTATAGACCCCACTATGCAGACCATGCCCCTCCCCCACATGCGCTCCCACCCAGTACAGGGAGCTCTTAAACCAAAGCAATGCTCTTAAACCAAGTTACAATTGCAAATTGCAAAGTGATTCAGTAGAGACATGTCACCACAGTTTGTAGTCCTCACACTACACACAGTTTTGTACATTTAAAGAAAAGAAGTTTCTAGAAAGAGCAGTCTGCTGTGGGCTAACCGATTGACCAGGTAAGCAGTGGGATATACAGTATGTAACTCTTCACAGCCCTGTAATATTGGAATACTCCATCTGGTAATATAATGCTTTGTTGCCTTTTAAAACTCTCCATAGACAAATCATTACACTTCTTGGAAATTGCATCAATGTTTCTTAGTATTATAATACAGTGAGTGGGAAAGGACATGAACAGCCCTGCCATGAGTCAAGGTCCTGAGATACAGGGATTTATGGGTAGAAGAAAAGTTTTGAAGGAGTTAAAGTAGGGGGGAGTCAATTTTTTGGGGGGATAGCCTACTGGTTAGAGTCCTATGGATTGAAGAAGTACCTGATAAACTGACAAAATATGATGTCGGGGGAGCGAAGGATCGGACATGTTGGATTTCAAGTGCCCAAACCTTTAGTTTTCAGGGAGATAAGCCACCACCAGAGCAGTCTGGCCATAGCTTACCTCCCAGCACTGGAATCCTGGGTTAAAATCCCACCAAGGACAACTTCTAAAAAGAGTTTGTATGTTCTCCCTGTGTGGGTTTCTACTCTGGTTTCCTCCCACACTTTGCCCTAATGGGGACAGGGACTGAATCAAGAGATGAAAAGCTCAGTACAGCACTATGGAATAAGCAGCCACTATGTAAATACTTAAAGGGCTCATCAGTTTGATGGAATGAAAGATATTTATCTTCAGATCTTGCTTAGAAAAGGTCCTTGAAGACCTTCCCATACAAGACTTCTTGTTTAAAGGGGTTATCCAGCGCTACAAAAACATGGCCACTTTCCCCCTACTGTTGTCTCCAGTTTGGGTGGGGTTTTGAAACTCCGTTCCATTGAAGTAAATGGAGCTTAATTGCAAACCGCACCTGAACTGGAGACAACAGAAGGTGGAAAAGTGGCCATGTTTTTGTAGCGCTGGATAAACCCTTTAAGATTATAGTAGAATCAGATGTTTTCTCTTCTGGTTTCCTGTGTTTTTGATGGCAGGAATAGCATAGTCTTCAGCATTATTGGAAAAACACAGGAAACAAAAGAAACTGATATTAGTGAATGAGTGTATGGTAACCTGGGGTTGTGTGGTGAATGAGCTGAATGAGATCATAGGCATAGTAGTGTAAACGGCTAAAGATGCTGTCTGTGGTGGGCCGCCAGTGGAGGCTGCGATCGGTCACTTGCTAGATGGTACTGTGTGACTTCACTGCTGTGGTGGTTGGTCGGTGGAGTATAGCTCAGCCAGGTGGTAGGTTGTTGTGACGCCAATGCTAACTCAGCACACAGGTATGAAGGCACTCCTGCTTTTAGTTTTTGTGGCTGGCTATACTTTTCCCCGATGGTCAGTGACCTGCCGGGTTGTGATGGGTCCCTTGGGCGCTTATCACAGTGGTCTGGAGTGGAGTTATGACCCACCCGGACTGTTGGTACCGCCACCCACAGAAAGGGGAAATGACCCAAGGATGGTGTAGCTTGAGTGTAGGTGCTGGTGCAATGATCGCTGAGTCCCAATAGAATAAATAAACTCTTTCTTTTTACTGATAAATCTTCTGTGATACAGGTGAATAATACTTGACTGATACAGACTTGACTTTACTAGATCTGTACTGAGAGCTGTTGAGGTAGAGTAGAATAACATAGCAGTGCTGACTTGGTGGCATACTGAGAAGAGTAGTGAGTTCAGAGTAGTGGAGAGGAGTATGTCATGAGAGTCCCAAACGAATGTAGTACTGTGCTCTGCCGGACCTTTAGAAGAAGAAGAATACTTGAGAAGAATACTTAAAAGAAGAATACTTGTGCCCGTGTTTCGACCTTTGTCACTAAACCACCTTTTGCCCTGCATTGTCGAGTTACCCTACCTATCAGGGTGACACAAGCCTCAGTCCTAGTTACCCGAGTTGAGCGAAGTGCTTGAGGGTGTCCCGATATCACCTGCGTTGCGAGATAAAGTACATAGGCGGCTCTTAGCTGCTTTGCTCTATCTGGATCAGTTCCTCTGCTTTAGGATACTGTCCTGCACTTTTAGAGATGTTCACGGTGTGGGTAGGGGTGATCCCTGATTTGTCCTCTATTTATGTGTTTTGCACAGCATCATGAGGATAAGTGTTGGTTTAAAAAAAAGTCTCTGTGTTCTCCATAGGTGTCTGTCTACTACCACACTCCAGACTAGACTGACTAAGACTGAACTATCCCCCTAGGGGTTGAGTTGTGTAAGTACAGAGTGTAGAGAAGAGAGCAGAGATAGTTAGGGAAAGAACAGCATCACTCATAGGCTGGTACAGATCAGATCGTACATAAACAGTAACCCTTACATGACTACAGCTGTGCAACATAAAACAATAGTTAAACATAACAGCGACAACTTGTGGTAACAATAAAGAATGCAGCTCAATTACCACTGAAGGGACAACTTTGCGACTGGTGCCTAAACCACTTTACTGTGGGACACCACAGTGAGTCCTCTCACATTTCTCCAGGTCAGCACAGTGAAGGAGAGTGCAATGACCACAAAGTCTCTGGGTCTGGCCAGAAGCCCAAGAAGTCCAACATAACATTTCCAAAAAAGAGTATGTGGAGCCTCGAAACACAGGACTAGCCAGATATGCTTCCGGAAAAGGGCCCAGCCAAAAGGCTTGTCTGCCTGAGATCAGCGATCTGTTTCCTGTATGGCTCTACTAGGCATTGCTCCCACCTAGCCAGAATCATGCTCCACACTGATTCAGGGCAACACCCCGAAACAGTTGTCTGTGCATGGATACCTGGCCTTTGTTTTTCTCTTGTCATTACATTAACTTATAGAGCCACTAAATATGGTGGTTTAGCTGCATGATTTTCTAGTTTCTGATCATCATATTGATATTTGATCAGTCTTAGGCTACGTGCACACACTGTAAGAGACCAGCCGCTCCGTGACCCGGCCAGATGATCTTTAGCGCCGTAGAGTTCTAATGGGGGGCATCAGTGCGCGCCCACATCAGAACTCCCCACAGCACTCTATGGAGCAAGCGGCAGGAGTCGTTCGCTCCATAGTGTGCACTGACAGGGTTTTCTGTGGCCGCTGTTCAATAAATAGCGGTTGCAGAAAACTGACAGTTTTTTATGGCCCTGCTAGGGATCCCGGCCGGAGTGTATACCCTGTGTATACACTCCAGCCAGGATTCCCTCAGAAGGCAGCACTATGTAAGTTCTGTGGGAATCACGGCCGTTGTGAGAACGGCCGTGATTCCCACGGAACTTACGTTGTGTGAACATAGCCTTAGGCCCTGTTCTCACATTTACTGTACGTCACTACATGCAGCTGAAACCAGACCCTCATGCGGTAACCAATAGGCGCATGGCCAATAATCCTGGTAACAGCACATGACTACTGGGGAAGAAATCGGAGCCTGGTTTCGGCCACATTACATTGTCTAAATCGCGTTTTTTATGGTTTTTAACTGCTTAAAACATGACCTGAACAATACAGCCATACTGTGACTGGATAACACCGCCATACCAGACCTGACCAATATTACCATACATCCCCCCTTTGAAAACACACCAGATTTACTTGCAAGTCTGCACAGGAAAAAAAAAAACTGTTTCCTACCCCCTGCTCCCTGGTGTTGCCCCCCTGCAAGGTGCTGCCCTATGCACCGGACCACGGGTGCCTTGTGGTAAATACGGCCCCGATTGAGCACTTAAGCTAGCAACCGACAGTGTTATCTTTGGCTGGTCTCCCTTTCTACATAACATTTGACATACTAGCACATACATCTCACAGTCTCTAAGTAATCCTCCTTCTCTTTTAAATTCTCTTGATAAGCCCTCAGACAGGACTTAACATTAATATGTGCTTTATAATTTCTTTACAGGAGTTGTAGTACTAGGCCCAAGCAGCCATGGGTAGAGTAGCTAGACTAATTCGACTGAATTTATCTAGACTGTATTTAAACTCCTCTTCTCCTGGGAGAGGAACATTGGGCTACTAAGCCTCTTCCACACACACTAAAGCTATGTTTTCACAAAGTAAAAATTACGCATTTTTTTCTTGGATGGACGTTATTTTATAACAACGGCCATTGTTTATATAACAGCCATTGTTCGAAAATAACAGCTGCGAAAAGTTGGCTGTCGAAGATAAATGGCCATCATTTTGACTGGGTGTATACTTGGCCCAAAACTTTCTATAATGTTGAGGCTCTAGTGCCATGTATGTGATGGGGACCTTTCTTATTACCAGCATACAAATCCACAACTGGGTGGCGCCATCATATAATATTATTACACAGTATAGACACATGTCAAAGACTTTACAATGCAATGTAATGTGAACGGCATAGTGTACAAAAATGCAGTCATTCTACAACTGAGGTGTTACTTGTAGCAGGATCTGTATTAGGACACTGAAATTGTCAGGGATCCATGTCATAGAGGCGGTTTATAAAGCTGATAAGGGTCAGTGACTAAAGCCTAGGCTAACAAGTGAGGAGAAAACAGACAGTGGGTAATGCTGTCCTCTTCTACAAGTTCTTTGTTCTCCTGTATCTTAATGTAAGGCTGTGCTGGTATGAAGCTTTTCTGCTTTACATAACACAATGCTACAGAGAGAAAATGCTGGCTTACCTGTATCTGTGGTGACTATATACATGACTAGTCGGACCATCTAAAAATATCTGTATATGTAGCTATATAAGCACGTTAGTTCATAAATGCATAGGCAGCCTTAGTGATATGTTACCCAATATGTTCTTCCTTATAAAGTATATAAAATAAAAATGAAATAAAAGAAACCAATTCTATAGACATGAATCCCTGGATATAAAACCAGTCCTATATAATCCCCCGTTGGCCTCATAGTTATATGTGAATCTTCTGTATATAAATCCATTAAGAACAAGATTGTTAAATGAGCCAAGAGCTAATTCCCTACCTACTAAGCCGTATCTAATGCACTGCATCTATCTTATCCCATAATTTACAGGGATTCTACTGAACTGATAGAAATAAAAAAGTATATAAAAACCATGAGTGGTAGACACATGAATGGAATTGGATGAAAACAATGTTCCTTTCATGCTCGGGGTGGTTTTCGCTGACAGACGTGATCTCTTGGACGTTTCTCATAACCCTTGTGTGTGTGTGACTTGCTACCACCAGCCTAATTACGTTTCTTCATGGCTTCAGTGAACAACTCACTTTCTGACCCCAGGATTCTGCAAACACTTCTTACTAAGATTACTTTTCAATTTTCTTTCATTCCAGAATTTTCGGGTCAAGATGTTTTGGCAGGCGTAGGACTTATCACATTGAGACTTAAAGACATTCATATCGCAGAGACTTACAAGTGTTGTAGTGTTTTCTGCTGAATAGTGTTACTCTTCTGACAATTGGGTTACTTCCAAATATTACCGCCTGCGGGCTCCTTAGGTGCTTTGGAATCCTGATAAATGTATCTCATATTAGTAAAGGAAATGAATATCTCTTTTGTAAGTGGCCTATATTTTGATATACTGTCTGATTTTTAAAGGGGAACTATCAGCAGGTTAGACTAATTTTACCTGCTGATAGCTCTCTAGTGTGCACGGGGCGCTAAGGTATGTCTGTTACCTTCATCCTCTGCGCCGTTGCCGTGATACTTATCCTGAAATCCTTTGTTACCTTCATCCCTGCCACCATTCCCGTGATACTTATCCTGAAATCCTGTGTCTGTTACTTTCATCCTCTGCACCGCTCCTGTGCTGTTTATTCCGAAATCCTCTATTAAGCCATTAGGAGCAATAGGAGCGGGGCTACTGCCCCCTCTGAGCACCGATCCAGCCATCTCTGGCCGCCCCCTCCATTGATGATCATTAGAAGGGGCAAGTAATCCCCCCATGCATAGTGATCTGCCCCGGATGGCCAGCCCCCCCAATGATAATCAATGGAGAGGGCCAGTCAGGGGTGGATGGATCGGTGCTCGGGGGGGCCAGTATCCAAATTGTGCTCAAATCTGCTGCAGATCCTATACGTGTAAATGCACCCTAAGGCTGGGTTCACACTACGTATATTTCAGTCAGTATTGTGGTCCTCATATTGCAACCAAAACCAGGAGTGGATTGAAAACACAGAAAGGCTCTGTTCACACAATGTTGAAATTGAGTGGATGGCCGTCATTTAATGGCAAATATTTGCTGTTATTTTAAAACAACGGCTGTTATATTGAAATAATGGCAGTTTTTACTGTTATATGGCGGCCATCCACTCAATTTCAACATTGTGTGGACGGAGCCTTTCTGTGTTTTCAATCCACTCCTGGTTTTGGTTGCAATATGAGGACCACAATACTGACTGAAACATACGTAGTGTGAACATAGCCTTAAGGGGTATTTCAATCCCCTTTTATTAGGTCATAGACAATGCAAAAGCATGAGCAAAATTGCTTTCTTTTGTAGTTTGGCCCTTTTCTCTCCCTGTAGTGTTGACAGCTTGTTGCCTAGAATCCTTTTTTTTGACTATTATATATCAAGAAACTGGGTTACATGCTAGGATAAATTCCCCCCACAGAATTCTTTGGTCAGATCCTAACACTGTGGAGCTGTTCCAGCTGTGACATGAGAGTTCCCCGACTGTATGTCCTTTTTCTGACCTTAGAGCCCTGTTCTAGGAAAAAGTTTTATGTGTGGTTAACTTTAACCCCTTTCCCTCCTGGGCTAATTTTCATTTTCACCTCCTTGTGTTTAAAAGGCCATAGCGCTTGCATTTTTTTCACCTATAGACCCACATGACACCAGTTATACTTTGCAATAACAGGCTTAATTTTTACCATAAAAATGGCTATTTGTGACCTTTCTTTTTCACAAACTTCCAATATACACAGACACTAAACAGACTTCAGTAGAATATAGAATACAGGTCAGGTGAGAAACAGAGGCCGGCACTATCCGCGTACACAGGCTGAATGTGAGCACACAGTGATTATGAGATCCTTCGGAGAAGACCGCAGTGATATATAAGGGGTGCCGAGATGAAAGGGAGATGCAATATATACGTCAAAAAGAAACAGAATCCAGACACTCACCAATAATGATATCTTGTGAGGGTTTATTTTCATAACATCACGGAAAGGGGTGGTTAGGGTGCGGGAGCGTCTAGCTGGAACATTTTCGCGCCGCAGCACTTTGTCAAGTCTGTAGCAAATTTAATAGAGATGAGCGAACCTGGAGCATGCTCGAGTCCATCCGAACCCGAACTTTCGGCATTTGATTAGCGGTGGCTGCTGAAGTTGGATAAAGCCCTAAGGCTATGTGGAAAACATGGATATAGTCATTGCCTGTATCCATGTTTTCCAGACAACCTTAGAGCTTTATCCAACTTCAGCAGCCACCGCTAATCAAATGCCGAATGATCGGGTTCGGATGGACTCAAGCATGCTCGAGGTTCGCTCATCTCTAAAATTTAATTTATGTTATATGGCTAAAGTATAGGAACACCTACAAACGATTTTGGGACACTCTTTCAACACTTATAGGCAGTAATATAGAGTATACCCCCCCCCCAGTTAAAACAGCTCCCACTCTACAAGAGTTTGGAAGTGTCTGTGGGAAATGTTGATTATTTATCCAGCAGAGCATTTGTAAGGTCACATAGTGATGTTGGATGAGTGCTTCTGGCTTGCAGTCTCTGGGCTAATTCATCATAAAGGTGTTGGATGGAGTTAAGGTCAGGCTGTGTTTGGGCCAGTTAAGTTCCAGTATCCCACACCAGTCTCACCCTCCATGCCTTTATGGACCTTGCTTTGTACACTGGAGCGCAGTCATACTGGAACTAAACTCAAAATGTTCCAACAAAGTTGTAATCAGCAATAGAGATGAGTGAACCGGGTTCGGGTTCTAGTCGATCCGAACGTTCGGTATTTGATTAGCAGGGGCTGCTGAACTTGGATAAAGCTCTAAGGTTGTCTGGAAAACATGGATACAGCCAATGACTATATCCATGATTTCCACATAGCCTTAGGGATTTATCTAAGTGCAGCAGCCACCGCTAATCAAATGCTGAAAGTTCGGGTTCGGATCGACTCAAGCATTCTCGAGGTTCGCTCATCTCTAATCAGCAACCAAAATGTCTTGTTATGCTGAAGCATTAAGATTTCTCCTTCACTCGAACCAAGGAGCATAGACCAACTCCTGAGGGAGAGCCCCATAGTATTATCCCTTCACCACCAAACTTTACAGTTGGTCAGACAGGCAGGTATCATGGCATCTGCCAAACCCAGAGTTGTCCATCACACTTCAAATCAGAGAAGTGTGATCTGTCACTCCAAAAACACGTTTCCAGCGGTCAGTGGTGGCGGGCTTTACAATACTCTATCTGACATTGTACCTGGTGATATATGGCTTGCATGCAGCTGCTTGACCCATGCCTTGAAGTCCCCGACACAAAGTTTTTGTGCTGATTTTAATGCCAGATGAGGTCAGGTCAGTAGAGCATTGGTGACTTTTAGGCACTTTGCCCTTCACGCCTTCAGCTTTGTAACATTGCAGGATCTCCACTTTGTGGCTCCTAAACTCTTCGACTTTTTAATGTTACTACCTACGATTGATGAAAGATCTAAAGACGAAGAAGTTTCCGAAACTGACAGGCAGGTGCGGAGGAGAAATTGGATACAGCCAGATTTTTTTTTTTTGCCAACAAGATACTTTATGGTTCAATATATTTTTTATTAAAGAGTTTACAGAATAAACATACATACAACGGGTATGCATCCAGCAAGTGCGTTTGGTTATGCAAGTACAATGCCAGCGGAATGATACATAAACCAAAAAAGAATTAAGACAGGAGTTGGTATAATAATACGTCGCATTAAGCCTGTCGAGATATGGAGGGTCGAGTCCTCTGTCTACATCAACCCAAGAGTAACTATAGCAATTGCGGCCCTCATAGGCACTTGGTGGGTCAACAGTAATTAGCATATGCAAAACAATAACGATTAACGAGGTCGTTAGACAATTGCACACCGACACACGTTGAACACATAGGAAGGGGGAAGTGTGGGGGTTGGGACGGTAGGACATAGGCGTTTAAGAAAAGGAAAGGAAAAGAGCTGTATTGCTGTCTGTTGGTGCGTTATCAAAGAGTCCAGTGTTAGCTGTAGAGAATTAGGAATGGGGAAGAGAGAAGAGGGGGGAGGGGGAGTAGGAGAGAAGAAGAAGAAATGGGTGTGATGTGATGGCCCATCCCCACCTGGCCCTCAGGTAGTCCGAGGAATCTAGACCAGAAGTCTACGTGACACCCGGGGAGTTATCACCAGCTAACCATCTAGCCATCTCAGGGGAGGACTGGAACATTATCCAGATCCTTCATTTCATGGAGAATTTCTTACTCAAGGTATGCTCATCCACCCTTATCTCCTCCATGCGCATCAAGGTACCAAAGGCCTCGGACCACATAAGTCTTGAGGGGGGAATGGTCGTCCGCCACAACCTGGGGATGATCTGCCGAGCTGCCAAGAGGAAGAAGCCCAGTAGGCCCTTCTTAATCGTAGGCAATGAACCAGGCAAAATGGAGAGTAGAGCCATCTCCGGCGTCAGAGTCAGGTTATGAGATGTGACCATGTTGTACAAGACCTGGACTCCCTGCCACAAAGAATGTACAGGCGGACAAGACCACCAGATGTGGAGCATTGAGCCCACCTCCAACATGTGTCAGGTACGGAGGGAAACCATCTATGAAGGCGTTCAGGCGTCCAATACCACTAAGTTAACACTTTGTAATTCAGTTCTTGTATTCTAGCGGATACAGTGAGTTTGTGAGTGAGTGTAAAGGCTTTCGACCACTCCTCCCCCGAGAACGTCTTGCCAATCTCTCTGTGCCAGGCCGATTGGAAACCCAACAGCTGGTTATCTGCCCCCTCTGACAACATCACACTATACAACAAGGATATTCTATGATCTGGAGGCTCAGTAGCCATACATAGCTGCTCAAAAGTGGTCAAACCGGAGCATAGCTCCCCCACTGGCGCCAAGGAGCTTATTTGACTACGCAACTAGAAGTAATGCAACCATGACCCTGATCTAGTGCCGCTGTCCCCCTCGATGTCTCCAAGCGGTCTTATTCCAGTGGCCAGGACTACATCTCTAACCCTGGGTGTGTGCGTGGCAGAAAGGGGAAACAGCGCGGATCCACTTTATTAACCCCGGGAAGTGGGGGTTATTTAAGAGAGGTGTGAGGGGACCCGGAGCTGAGACCAGACCCACCCCAACCGCAAAGCCCTTCCAAGAGGAGTACAAGGTCCCCAGCAAGGGGGAAAGGTCTAGACTCCTTGTGTCCACCTGTTTGGGAATCCAAAAGATCCCTTGAGCAGCATGAGTGTTTGTTTGTGGAGGAGGTCCAGGACGCAAGCAGCAATGGACGCTCTATAATACAAAGTGAAGTCAGGCATGCCTGTACCACCACTATCTTTCCGTCTAATAAGGACTGAGTGTCGCAAGCGAGCCCTCGACGACCCCCACACAAATTTTGAACACATACGCCTAACTCGCTTCAGGAAGGAACATGGGAGGCAAATGGGAAGGGTCTGAAAGTAGTACAAAATCTTCGGAAGGGAGTCCATCTTTAACACATTAATTCTGCCAAACCATGACAGAGGTAAGGCACTCCAGTTCCGAAGATTCTTCTCTAAGTTAGACAAAAGGGGCCTAAAGTTGAGGTCATGTGTGGGAGGGGTCAGCTGGGATATAGGTGCCTAAATATTTAATGTGGTCGGATCTCCAACTGAATGGGAAACTAGCACGTAAGAGGTCCACCTCCTGAGTAGGTAACGTTCAGGATCTCTGATTTCTGCAAGTTCACTTTAAAGTTACTAAGAGAACCAAATCTTCTAAACTCAGACATAATGTTGGGGAGGCCTACCCTAGAAGAGGACATGTATATCATGAGGTCATCCGCGAATAGTGACAATTTATGCTCCCTTGGCCACATTTCGTCTAAGAGCATTCGCCAGGCACTCCATAACCAAGATATATATGTAAGGAGATGAGGGCAGCCCTGACGCATGCCGTTAGTCACACTGAAGGGGTTAGATAAAGAGCTATTTATTCGTACCTGGGCCGTCGGGCACGAGTATAGGGCTAGGATTCTGTCTACCATTTTATGGCCCAGCCCCACCGCTCGGAGAGTCTCCTCCAGGAACCCCCAGCGCACCCTATCAAAAGCTTTCTCAGCATCAACCGTCAGGAGGCACAGGGGGCTCCCAGAGCGACGAGCCCTCGAAATCAAGGACATAGTTTTAATGGTGTTGTCCCTGGTCGAGAACGATAAAGAAAACCCACCTATTCTAAGTGAATCATACCGAGAATCGATGGCTGGAGGCGGAGTGCCAAGATCTTGGCGTAAATCTTAAGATCAATATTGATCAGGGATATTGGGCGGAAATTTCCACATATTTTTGCATCCTTCCCAGGTTTTGGTATGACTGTTATATGGGCCCTTAAAGTCTGAGGTGGGAATGAACTGACTGCGGAGATAGCATTAAAGGATCGTACCATAAAGGGGGTGATCAAGTCTCCTAGGACCTTGTAAAATCATGGGGTGAACCCATCAGGACCCGGGCTCTTACCGGTTTTCAGGTTCTTGATGACCCCCAACACCTCCTCAGAGCTAAAGTCCGCCTCCAATTCCTCCATCTTATCAGCAGGGACCCGCGGGGGAGAAAATTCCGATAGGTAGGACTTAGTTTCTGCCTCCACCCCAGAGTCAGCAGGCACCTTGGAACCTATGTTATAGAGTTGAGAGTAATAAGATCTAAATTCCTCCAGGATATCTGCCATGGAGAACACGACACCCTTGGTTGGGGAGTTCATGGAAAACAAATATGACTGCTGAAGTCTGGGGAGAGAGTGAAGGCAGTTTGAAAGTTCCTAAGAATTTCGGAAGGTTGCCGAGAGATCTGAATGAAGCTGATTTGCCATCCTTCTTGGCAAAAAGTTGAAAAGGATACCCCCAGCGGTATGGGATATCGCGTTCCCGTAAGGCATCCAGGACAGGCCTCAGCGCTTTACGCAGTTGTAGAGTGCGGCGGGCTAAATCTGGGAGCACCAACAGTTTATTGCCCCGGAATGATAAGTCCTTAGACTCTCTTACTTTCTGCAGTATGGCCTCTTTATCTTTAAAGAAATGGATGCGACACACTATGTCTCTAGGGCGTGCAGGGTCAGTTGGTTTCGGGCCCAAAGATCTGTGTATACGGTCAATCTCAACAGCCTGATCAGGGGGTCTGTGGAGGAGATGAAGGAAAAAGTCCATGGCCCAAGCCTCCAGTTGATTAGGGCCAATCTCCTCAGAGAGGCCCCTTATGTGCAGATTGTTGCGGCGATGACGATTTTCCAAATCATCTACATGAGCTAATAGCTTAGAAATCTGGTGAGAGTTTGCCTGTATAGCTTTTCTGTGCAGGTCCAAAGTAGTTAAGGTCTGCTCCTGCACGTCTTCTACTTCCACTATCCTCTGCCCCACTGTCTGGAGATCTTTATGAAGGGCTGCTATGTCCTGCTTATGAGAGGACTCCAACTTTATAAAAAAAGTGTCCAGCTCCGACTTAGTCGGTAGGGCTTTCAAATGTGCCTTGCAGTCCCAGTCTTCCGTGTCGGCTAGTGGCTCTCAGCTTCCCCCACTAACCTGCGACATGGCGGCTGTTTGTGGCGCAGTTACCTGGGCCCAAGATGGCGCCCGTCTGTCTCTGTCACCCGCCAGAGGCGCGGCGGCCCACATAGCGGTCTGGGAGGCTGCAATGTCACTGCCCGGGGAGCTTGCTGTACACTCTCTCGGGTCACCGGGAGAGCCGGAGGCATCGGAAGTACCCGGTAAGGCCGGCACGTCCGGAGGAGGCTCTAGCAGTCCCGGCTGCTGGGAGTAAACATGGCTGCCCTGAGAGGAGACGGGTCCCGCGCTTCTCAAGTACCTCTCCATGGCCCCAGAGTTAGATGTTTCTGTCGCAGGAGGCTTCCGTCGGCGGGTGCGGGTCATTCGGGTGATGAGAGGGCAGAATGAAGGTGCTGAGGTATGTGATTAAGCTGGGTAGGACCGGAGCTCAGACAGTGTGCTGCTTACTCCACCATAGTCAGGCCACGCCCCCAACAAGATACTTTATACAGTATACTATAAATGACACATATAGTAATTCAGTTGTCCCCGTTATTGTCTGTGCACCTAGCTACAAACATAGACAAACACATGACAACTGGAGGTCTAAGTAGATTTCATGTACTGGTGAGGAGAGACATCTGGATGGGAATAGTTAAGAGTATGAGTAAAATCCAATTACTGAGATGCACTGCACAGTGTAAAGCGACTAGCGGTCATACATTTCTGTAGTATATGTAAGATGTGCTGCATACACTGTGAGGGTACATAGCTTGCCCTTATTTCTACTTTTTTTTTTTTATTTTCCTTGAAAATTTTGAAAAGTGCACTGAAAAAGGAGAAGTGGTTAAGAATCATAAATGATCAGACTTTTTTTGCCACAATGATGTAAGCCATGTATACCAACTCTATCCGATCTGGACCAGCCTGGGTTTGGGGAATGTTACTTGCTTCACCAACTGTACAGTTTGGTGGTGGAGGGATACTATGGGATTGCTCCTCAGGAGTTCCACGTCCATTCAGCATCCATCACATGTGCCTAACACAGATTTATTTTGACGTGCACTACTATAGTGTTTGCTCTCATACACCTGTCTGGATTCTACCCATCCAGTGGCGAGAGCCGAGCAGCTGTTGTAAGGACCGTGCACTGGTGCGCTGCAGTTTTAAGCATAAGGTTATGGAGGTTTACTTATCTTAGCTAATATTAACTTCTGTTTCGTTGTCTTTATAGGAACCAGGATCACCATGGACACAATCCATGACATGCCTTATGATGAAGCTAGAACAATTACATGTAGACATTGAAGGAGCCATCAATGCAAGTTCTAATCCCCCATGCATCCCACATGAAAACTCAGAAGAGCAGGTAACATATACCATTTATAACTAGTATAATTCTCGTAGCAGCAGTTATATTGGTTTTGGCTTCACAAGATCCAGATACCTGGACTGACCTTACCTGAATCTGTTAAAAAGCGCTATTTCTACTTAAACTAAGGGCCCTATTCCACGGGATGATTATCGGTCGGATAATCGTTAACGATAAACGATCTTAAACAACTGCTTTAGCGAGCTTTTTGAGATCGTTCACAGAATCCAACGGAATGCTGGTCTGTAATTCTAATTGTTTCGTCCTGATCTCGTTGATCGTTCGCTCCAGAGCCATTCCACGGAACAATGAACAACAGATTATCGTTCAAGTAGGTGGGGCTAGTCATTTTTTTTCCTCATTCTTTCTGCTTCCAGTGGGCGTATTTTTCCTTTTATATTCATACGCAACGTATGAATAATATAAATGTTTGCACACAATATATCCTATTATAAGTTATAGTTTCCCAAGATTTCTTTATTAGTATTATTCGTTAGAATTTTTTTTTTTATCAATTTGGATTTAAAAAAAGAACACGAGCGGCAGGACTTCTTTCATACGCAGTGTATACCATTGCTCAACATACATATTTTTTTAAAAAGAGAAAAAGGCCTTTTCGACTGTGTGGTCGCCAACCGGAAGTGGAGGCTGCAGCGAGCGCCACGCGACAGTGAACGGTTGGCAGGTTTATAGCGTGCAAAGCATGGTAGTCTCAATGTACGAGGTGTTTGGGGCCTTCTCTAAATGTTTTTTTTCCCTAGGCTGGACGCCTGTGCGCTCAAGACATTGCGTTTGGAGAACCGCATCAGTTGCACGGCCACATGCACGGGTTGTTTGCAAGAAGAGAATTTATATTTTATATATTTAAGCTATTTAGTGGTGTCCGTCATTAAACAACTATCTTATTAATGAATAGAAAATAATAGAATAATTAATAGAATAATGAATAGAAAATGCGAGATAAAGTTTTCAATGGAAGTATGGTCCCTTTCAATAAATGTGTTTAGCCAATAGGATTTGCATTATTAGGCTAGGTTCACACTACGTAAGTTTCTGGCCGTAGCGCACTCCGTGAATAAGCGGCCGGAGATTTACGTAGTTTGCGTACAATGGAAAGTATACGATTTACGGCTGCACAGTTCACACTACGTAAGAACTTACGCCCGGATCATATGCGGCGCCGTAAGAAATGAACCAGACCATTGTTTCAGGACGGAAATGCTGTAACTTACGCCCGTAGCGTAACATGCGGTCCCATACGGAGTGGTGATTTCTTCTTTTTGACACTTTGATTTGCCGATCCAAAAGGTTCTGTGGGGTGTCCGGGGCTAGGTGAAGATTTCCAAAAAAAATACTGCTGTCAAAGCGCTACGTACGCCGCTCGGGAAGCGTACCTAGCTTACGGGCGTAAGTTCACGGACCGTACGTAGCCGGCCGCAACTTGCGTAAATCCCGGCTGGAGTTTTACACGTATATGTCCGGCCGCAAAAAATATGCGTCCGGACATATACGTAGTGTGAACATAGCCTTAAGCTGTTGAACGCACCCACTAACGATGTTTTATTACACCGAACGACTTGTGAACGATGTACGAACGAGGAATGATAAAAATAGGCCCAGGTCTCATTAAGTGATCAACGATTTCTCGTTCAACGTTTAATCATTAACTACTATTGCACCGAACGATTATCGCTTCATTCCGAACGATTTAACGATTATCCGAACAATAGTCGTCCGGTGGAATAGGAACTCATGCCCTATCCACAAGATAGCGGATATATGTCAGAATGTGAGGGATCTGGCCACTGACACTCTCACGATCTCCACAACAGAGCTCTAACTTCTTTGTTTTAAATTAGCACGCATGCTGCATTTCCATTCACTGTCCATGGAGCTGCCAAAGAGAGTCAAGTACAGCACTTGGTTCTCTTCAGCAGCTCCATAGAGAATCAATGGAACATGTGCCGACATGCTGCTCCACTTACAACAAAGGAGTTGGGGGTCCTGTTGAGGAGATTATGTGGGGTGTTTAGCAGCCTGAGCACATGTATATGTATTTGGTAAAATCTCATCCACTTTGCTGATATTGTAAAAAGCTGTGGATTTCTGCATGGAAAGCCACAGTATACCTACCACATGTAAAGATACAGATCCTTATTAAGACCAGATTGACACATTCCATGCATGGCCTGTATATATGGACGACGTTCTACAGACTGGATTTCGGAACTGTCAGCATAATCATTCATTATGATGCCGTGAGCTCCGAAACTGTTAAAATCATCCTGCTCCTGTACTGAGATGCTGTGTCAGTACAGTAGCACAAAGATTTAACAATTATAGAGCTCACTGCATCCTAATAAATGATTATGCTGGGAGTTCTGAAATTCGGTCTGTGCCGCGTCGTCCGTATATACGGACCATGTGAACCAGGCCTTAGAGTTCACACTGAATGTGCAAGCAAAGACTTTGAAAACTTTAATGAATTATTAATCTAGGTAGATAATCATACATTAGTTTTGTTATACAACAGGTAATCTTAATAGGGTTATCTGGACATAAAATAAAATGTATTTTTAAATGGAGGTGGGGGAAAAAAAAAGAACCTATACTCACCTACCCTGATTCCATGCAGTCACCACATCAAAGCTCCCAGTTGGTCTTCTCTCCCTGGTTGCTGATGATGCATTGTCCCTTCTTAGTTAGGTAGTGATGGGTTGGCTATTATCAACAAGCAAGGTCATCATCAACAAGGTGGCCGAAAGTATCGGGTACTGGGAGCATCATGGTGGCGACTGAGGGGATAGTCGGGGTAGGTGAGGGTGAGTATAGGATCTTTTTTTTTGTTTACCTCACCCTCATTCACATATAGATTTTTTATGCCCAGACTTTTTATGACCACAACAATCCAAGTCTCTTGGCTCCTCCAGAAGTCAGAAGTACCATCCCGCAGTATTTTACCATGGATACAGCAGAGAACACTCTCATGCTCTCTGCTTCACATGGTGGCCTCTGTCAATGTGTTCCACATTATTTACTTTCAATATAATTGCATAGGTCCAGGCCCCGGCTATGAACCCATCAAAGACAGCTGAGATTTCCCCAAATATTAAAAAAAAGGTAATAGCTAGTGTGAAGAAGGAAGACGTCATTCTGCTGCTGTGGATAGAAAGATTTTCTTCTTCTTTTCCATAATGTTGCCACGCAGGTTGTTATACAAATACATGACAGTCTATGCAGTTCCGCAGCAACATATGGGAACAATTACTTTTGCTGCTGTAAACATTTTATACAAACTTGACCTAAAACGCAGTGGGGAAATCTGCTCAGTTCACCAGACAATCACTGCACGACATCACTCCAGGTCTTATAAAAGTAGGCGAGCGAGCCAGCGGAAGTACCGGCAGGAAATGGAGGGCCGGTGAGTCATGTCACTTGGATGCACCGGTTCACAATGTGTTATAACACACATATTAACCACTATGTTGATGTTGGAGGATCTGGCGTGGGAATTTGAATGCATTTTTGACCTCTACGAGTTGTCTCTACAAGTTTGTGTGTGTTTTGAAACATTTGCTCATTCTTATGGTTTATGTTTTAGAATTGGCAGTAATGAAATGCAACCCATACAAGGTCATACAATGAATAGGTCTCATGATATGACGAATTTCTCGCCATTACTGTTAGTGCATGGTAATGAGATCTTCATATCTAGTATCAAAAAAGTATTCCTAGTTAAAGAGGTACTCCACAGAAAATCAGTGCAGGGTGTTTGGCGTCCTCCGCCTGCAGGAGCCATGATTTTAAACACATGATTTGAATAAAGATACTACGTTTTTTGCTACATATTGGTGAGTGCACCCAGAATTCTTTTCGTTTATGGACTCCGGAGAAAATGTATAGGTTATTTATTTGTTTAAAGTTATACAGGTTTGTACTTCTATTTAAAAATCTCAAGTCTTCCAGTACTTATCAGCTGCTGTTTGTCCTGCAGGAAGTGATGAATTCTTTCCAGCCTGATACAGTGCTTTCTGCTGCCACCTCTGTCTGTGTCAGGAAAGATACCCCCTCCTGTTTTGGGCAGCTCCTGTCCCAGACAGAGGTGGCAACAGAGAGCACTGTGTCAGACTGGAACAAATATACCACTTCCTGCAGGATGTACAGCAGCTGATAAGTACTGGAAGACTTGAGATTTTTAAATAGAAGCAACTTACAAATCTGTTTAACTTTCTGAAACGAGTTAATTAAAAAAAACAAACAAACACCAAAGTACCCTGTAATAGTATTAGGCTATCTGCACATGCTGTAAGAAACCAGCCGTTCTGTGACCCGGCCGGGGCACGGAACGGCTGGTCTCTGAAAAGGTTATCCCGCCCAATACTGCAGTCTTGGCTAGATGATCTTTTTGGCCGGAGCCGCTCGCTTCATAGTGTGCACTGACAGGGTTTTCTGTGCCTGCTATTCACTGAATAGCAGCCGCAGAAAACTGACATGTCAGTTGTTTGCAACGCCGCGAGAGATCCCGGACGGAGCGTATACTGTGTGTATACGCTCTGGCCGGGATCCCATAGACTGAGAGGTAACGTAAGTTTTCGTAAAATCACGGCCGTTGTACAGTTCTCTGGTCAACATTTCACTGAAGGAGACAGACACTACAGTATTTCTATAGAACCAATCTCCTACAAAAAGGTTTAAAAAACAGTGAGCCAGGGAGAGAAGCAATCAGCTGTGTGCTTCTACCAGTACATTATAATTATTGGATGTGTCTCTGTGACACGTGAAATATTTTTTAAAGGATAATAACACTTTGGGCACTAACTCTATGAAGGAAATACAGAAAAAAAAAAAAATCAGAACAGAATAATAAACCTGAAAATGATGTTTATTCTGTTTGCGTTGTTTTATGTATTCTATTTAAAACCCATTGGTCTTATTCTCAAAATAGGTTTGGGTCCCAGACCTGCCTATATCAGACATTTAGGGCATATCTAGAGGTATGCCTATGTGTATGGTAGAAAAAAAAAATCAAGTACATAGGTCATCCTCAATGTAACCTTTTTGTAACATTGGTTGTTTGTTATATTTATAGTTTTATTCGACATGTGGGTCAGGAAGTGGAGGAGTGGAATCTGTCTATTCAGCTTACTCACACATCATCGGCGGAGTCCCACTGGTGTCCATTCCTGAACATCTTGCTTGATGATGTGTGAAGAGCATAACTTTATAATGTCTATGGAGTGAAGTGGATGACATCAATCTAAAACACATCACTTGTATTATAGTCATCTCTATAATATAAAAAAATATCATTAGATTGCTATTTTTATGCTTTTAATAACCTCATTGGGAATTGTTAGAATGGCTTATATTTTTTTTCTATTTGATGGATCTAGTAAATATAATGTCCATCATAGGAGTTCTTATGAAGCTTAGAAGTCCATATATCTTCATCTGGGTTGTATCAGAAATAGCTTATCCTGTCACTCTTGGCAGAGGTTCGCCACTTTATTTCTCTGTTTTGTCGGATGTATTAGTGATACAACTTTTCCTGTGTAAATCTCAGTGATGAAGCTCCGAGAGCTTAAGCAAAGTGCTCCAGATTTTGACTGTGACCTGAGGGTCTCGCTATTCCCATTGTGAATTGTACTGGATTTGGACTGACTTAGGGGAGGGGTATGCTTAGCTTGTCCCATCTGTCTTCTAAACTGGAAACTGGAAATACATTCCCTATAATCCTTTGGAATCGCTATCAAAAGAGTTTTAAGAATCCTGTTATTAATGTTTTTATCATGTGGCAGATCTATTTTTCTTGATAATAAGAGTCTTTGTTCTTTTTTTTTTTTTCAAACACATTGTAATCTGATTTAACCCTATAATGATTGGGCTGTTTTAGAGCAGCAATTTTTTTCACATTCTGATGTTGTGAATGTAGCTAAAGGAGTACTCCAGCTATTAAAAATGATCCTGCAATGAAAAATGTTTGTAAGGATATATAAAATTTCAGTGTGAATACAGTGCAGTTTCCTGTACTTTCTCCCACTTTTTCTGCTCCACTACCTAAGCCGGATGTTGTACACTTCTATGCCTGGGTTCTTTCTGTCATTACTGCTCCTGCCGCCAATTATTGACAATATGTCACTAAGTCTGGTCCTGCACAGGGGCTTGGGCTATATCGATGTTGGCTTTTGGCTGGTCCCCTTCCTGACATCACTAAAAACTCTCCCTGCCCAGGTGTGTATTAACATCCAGCATATACATTCATAAGAAGAGTATACAATGGA